>NC_092820.1:146527452-146774952 GCF_023375885.2 Dermacentor andersoni
AAACAAGCTAAGAGCAGCGCCAATCAAGATAGAAATCAACTTCCACCGCCCTGCAAGAGAGTGCCGACAAAGAAAAAAATGACGTTTCGCGCGTTTCCGTTGCGATCACGCGGCGAAACCGAAACCGCCAAAGGGGCGTTGCCGCAGTCTGAGCGACGCGCTGAAGCTAGCAATCAGTTCTGTTTATCTCCCCAAGAAAGTAGCACCAATTTCAAACGCATCTTGTAAGTGCTAAGAGGTGGCAGCAGCTCCCAGTGAGCAAGCATCGTCATTATGGCGCGAAATTTCAAACGGAGGGTCGGAACCGTACCCGTACGGCAGAGACCTTGCGGGACAGAAAACCGCCGCCGTACATGTACGGCGAAAACCTTCAAAGGGTTAAACAGTAGTTTCGGTTTAAAAGTAGTAAAGTCAATTCCCCGACTCAGCGGCCATTGAACATAATGTATTTTGTATCCGCATAAACCGTACCAGCTTATTGCGTATGCATCGGTTAAAACGTAGAGTTTCCACTTTTCGTCGCGCAAATACGGCGGTGCGTCGTCTCCACCGGGCGGTCCGCCAGAACAAGCCTCAGAGATCGGTACAACGGCCTCCAAGCGCCCTGTGCGTTTGCACGTGAATCCGCATCAACATCAACATCATTTCGACGCCGTGCCAGAGAGCGTTGTGGCGTCGTGCAACTGAAGACTCGCGTCATGCCGAAGCTCGGATAAAAAAAAACGCCAGGTGCTCAGCATAGAAGAAAAATTAGACATTGTCCGTGCTATCGAACGTGACCCGAAGAAGTCGGCGCTGGCCCGCGACATGGATCTGCTGTTGACTACAGTGTGTGGCATTTGGAATGCGAAGTTGCTCGGCAGCGCTGCTTCGACCGCGAATAGATGTCGGCTACGAGGTTCGACTTTTCGCCGTCGTTGCCTCTGTTGCTGCCGAAGTGTTGACTAGCGACAGTGATGAGGACGACACGGAAAGCGACAGCACAGGCGATTCAGGCCCGACAGTGGCAGAAGCTGGGCGTTACGTCAGCCTCGTGAATGCAATCGTCGCAACGAGAATAGGGGAGCGATAACGTAACTATTCCAAACGAAAAGTTTTCCAAACTCCGGCACCCAGCAATGAAAAAGGCACCTTGGGACTTATGCAGCACTAATGCGCGCGTGCACGGAGAATACGTAACGCCAACAAGGAATCTGCCGTGCGAGTGTTTGCTGAGAGGAGGGGGGCTGGCTGAGAAGCTGGCACGCAGCTTGAGTAAGTTTGAGGCTGCTGTCGTCGTGCTAGGCCGCCGCGGCATCAAACGAAACTAACACTTATGTCGCGCGAAGTGAATAAATACTGCATGTTTTTTTCCCCTTTCATCGCACTCTCTCTGAGTTTCGTTTTCGACAGGTAAGTGGGCGATCTCATGCTATTTCGGTTAAACAGTACTACCGTTTAGTACGTAATTTTTTCGAGCTCCGACCGACTACGGTTTAACGTGGTTTCACTGTATATCTAACACCGTATTTACCCGATACAAGCCTGCACCTAATTTTCGTGGGATTAAAGTAACATAATAAAAGTGCAACTGAATGTAATATGCCCCTGGATTATAGAATAAAAAGACAGCACTTCCTTATGTTTGCAAACAGAAAAAAGCAAGATGTGCAGAATTAACGTTCACAGAATTTTTCTTTTATTTTAGCATTCATGAAAGAGGTGCATTGTCATCCTTATTTGCATTACATTGGCCACAAATACGAAGTGCACAGAGGCAGTATCCCAAGCGATCACTTTTAGAGATACTACTCACTTTTAGAGATACTACTATCACTTTTGCAAGATTTTACATTACCGTACTTACTCGAATCTAGCCCGCACTTTTTTTCCGATAAAATGGGCCTAGAAATTGCAAGCGCATTAGAATCGAGTGCGGGCCTAAATCTGCGTTACCATATCTCCATTGGCGCTTCGATATGCCTGCCTCATGTGCGTTTCGAGCCTAGCTGCCATAGCTTCCTTCACGTGTGCTTAGGTTAGTCCACCATCCATCCTTCTTCCCGTTTTCTGCATTTGCTTTGTCAGCATGGAAGTCTCCACTGCGAAGACGCGCCGAGTTCATCATCATGCCATAATCAAAAGGAATGTGATCACGTGTGCAGAGACGGACTGATATCGAGCAGCATCACTGATTTTTGGAGTTCACAAAACTTGTGTGCAGGACTGGCACAAACAGGAGAGACGTTCTACTCCAGCGGCTGCTGCGCACGGCGCAGCCCCTATCTCGAAAGCAATCTGCGATGAGGACAGGGTCTACGTGTCTAGGCAGCACTAAGGTCAATTCACTTGCTCCTGATAATGCACTTCCTCACTCCAGCGTTTTGATAGCGGGTTTTCATGGTCACTGAGTGAGGCGTGTTCGTGTTTGCTTGTGGCCGCGTGATACCGTGCTTGTTAATTATAAGTAAATGCTTACAAGTTTATACAGCCGATAAAACTTGTACGCTTACTTCGTATAGCTGTCCACTAATTTGCAATTGCAATTGATGCTTTGCCTTTTGGGCGAAACCGACTTCTTATTAATCACAACTTTAGTGTACTGGGACTAAATCTTTGTTTTTCCAAATGAGAGAAAGTTGTATTTCTGGATGAAAAAATGAGGTGCGCGGTTTCGCAAAGGACTTTTCTTTCTTAAGGTCTCAGCAAACAGGTGTGCGTTACAATCCAGGGCGTTCTTTTTCTCTTTCATTTTGGTCACGGAAAGCAGGTGCACATTACAATTCAGGGCGCCTTAGAATCAAATAAATATGGTACTTTGCATCAGACTTGACAAAGTATGTGGCCAAGAGAAAGTGAGCTAGGAACAGCACCAGAAACACTAAGGCATCTGGTGCTTCGTCGCACCGAAGTATCACCGAAAGTGACTGAGTGAGAATACCACTCCAATCGTAGTAGAGCACGAAGTGAACCCACAACAACCTCCACGAAAATGTGCTCTGTTGCCATTTTGTGATGGCAATGACGCTGCGTCCTACAGCTCTAACAAGCTGTTGCCAACACCTCAAACGAGGCTTAGGTTTCATATCGGATTGTAACATACAGGAAAAAAAAAAGGTGCGTTAGATTTGGGTAAATATGGTATTTATTAGTATGCATGCCAATATATGCAAAAAAAAAATCAAGATTTTAAACTTACTTCTTTACATCCGTGTTCAACTGTATATTCACTTGAACATTTTCAGGTTTCTTTTTAAATTTTAAATATGAAAATTGGAGTAGTCTTACAATTTAGGGCTTCTTTACTTATCTGGGTAAATATAATGTCTGCTTTCTTAGATAATCTAAGTGAGCAGGCCGAACGGAGCCATATGCTCCAGACAGTTTTTCCTTAAAATGTGAGCTAAAAAAAAACGAGCATAGTTTTCTTTTTCTTAAAATTTGAGCTAAAACAAACAAACATACGGAACATGCTGTACATTCCAGGTTCCCCCGCATACAGAATGTGTGGACTTCAAAACCCAGTCAGCTACAGCGTGGCACCTCACAATTCCTTGGTTTCTGCGGACGTTTTAAACCGAAGAAAGACGAAAAAACTGGAATGACAGCGACTCACCCGTGTTATCGTAAAAGTCAGGAGCGTAAATATCTGGCTCGCTGTCATTGTTCAGCCACTGGATCTTGAAGCGCTTGCTGCTCTTGTAGACGTTCTGTGCAGTGCGGCATACATAGAAGCTCCCTACAACAGAAGACATTCCTTTATTACCATCATCACCAGCAGAAGGAGCACAACGGGCAAGGAGCAAGTAAAGCCCTGCTTTTCACCCTTATACATTACTCAAGTCAAAAGTTTCAAAATTAGTACTAAGCAATGTTAAAAAATATAAAAGCTCCTCACAACGAAACTGACGTAAAGGAATTGCGATAGGTTCTACTGCCAACTTATACATACTCTTTGTGAATTGTCTTGTACTTGCTGTGGCAAGGTATTGTGGGTGCAATCTAGCATGCGCTCAGTGAATGACAGTTGCGGCCTCTGATGTTTCGGTACAGACCTTTGTACCTTCTTGTGAAGTTTTTTCACAGTTTTTTTTAAATTATTATTATTATTAGACATATGACACACAAGAGGCTTCAGACAAAAGGCATCACAAACCAGTGCAAACACTAGGCAGAATCAAACCTCATTACAAAGAAGTCGCACCTGACACGAAACTACCTTCCTTAGGTTCGACATTTGTTATAAGCACATTTTGCAGACTGATATCAGCAAGGAACTTCTTAGGTTTACTTCAACATATCTGATAATTCATTATACCGAGGCACGAACTCAAATTGCTATAGCAGCTACAAAGAGATCAGACGTTTTACAAGTGGCACTTTAGCAAGCGCCATTTGCCCCCACAAACATTAACTGGCCATTGGGGCACATGTGAGTAATTCCTAAAGCAGAAAATTTGAAGACTCACCCGGCACTTAGTAATAAAGTACAACTGACGAGCTGAGCTAATCCTTGGCAGTTTTTACCAGAAAGTAGTGGTGGGCGAATATTCTAAGTTTCGAATACGAACCAAATATTACACACTAAATATTCTGATTTGAAAATGAACTATTCGGTATTTTCAAATATCGAAACTAACCAAATATTTTGCAGTAACTAACTGTTAAAGTCGGGTTACTGTTCTCTGTCTGCTAAACAATGTATCAAGTTATCAAAAGTGAAACCATAACAGAAGTTTTCGAAGCAATGTAGAAATAAAAATGGTAATGCAAGCTTTGTTTAGGTTTTGCGGCCGGAGCCAACATGGCAGCAGGTTATTTTTGCTTGTAGTCTGCCTTTTAGCATTTCTTGCAGCCTAGTGATGTAGCAGTTTCATCTTTTACATAACAACCAGTGCTCTTTCCCTTGCAACGGGCCCTTCTCTCCCTGTGTATACCACACCATGCCCTTTAGCAACTTTTTCTTTCTCTTTCAAAAAGATCTGATATGCGGATAAAACTGATTAAAATTTGCTTTTTCCTTTTAGGTTGCCAGTACAACTATGGTACCTAATTATACCGAAATGATCATTCCTGCTGTAAATATATGCATCTGGATTTGACTATTCAATATTCAATACTTGCTATTCGTATTCGAAAAAGTAGATATTTGCCCTCTTCTACCAGAAATGTGTGGACAAACCCAGCTCTTCCAAGTCTCAGAAGCGGTTAATAATTTACTAAATTATGGGGTTATATGTCTCGGAAACCGCACAGTCGGTCATGCCTCCTTGCCAGTTGTTTTGGCAACACCACAACTTGAAAAGACGTCACGGGTGCAAGCTTGCAACCAGCTGCAAGGGTGCACTCGTGTCCTTCTCCGAGTGCACATTCAAGGTTGCGTTTTTTACGCAGTCCAGTGGATCGACCACGCAGCCCCCTTGCCGCCATTTCCTCCCACTCACCGGTCTCGTTGCGCACGGCCAGGAACTCGCCCTTCTGGAACACCACCACCTTGTCCTCCTGCTGGGGCGCCTTGGGAGAGCTGGTGCGCAGCACAAGTGTGGGCAGCACACCCGGCGACTGGAAGGGCTGGTACTGTAGCCGCATACGCTTGCTCGCCCGCCCCGACCCACCACCGCCCGCCGTGTCGGACGAGGAGCCTGGCGACCGCGGACTCTCGCGTTTGCGGGCTCTCCGAGGAGGCGGTGTGGTGTCGGCTTCCTTTGCCGCCCTGCGGTGAAGAGGCGAGAAAAACGAATTCTGCGTGCTGCATGTGCCAACACCACGATCCGATTACGAGGCGCGCTATAGCGGGGAACTCCGCATTTATTTTGACCACATGGGTTTTTTTTGTTTAACCCTTTGAGGGTCAAGTTTTTTTCGCCAAGATGTTTTTGCGAGCAGAGTCTCGAGAAAAGAAATGCAGGCATGGCAGCATCATTTGTATATGGTGGCATCGTTTGTATACACCAGCGCCCACCTGTGTGAGCACATGTAATCACACTCCTGTGAGCAACGGACAAGCGGGCATCTAGCGGTGACCCTTTCAGAGATTAGAAACCAGACAGACATCAGATTTTAGCAGCACATGAATGGAACCAGCCCACGAGATGAAAGCAAAACTAAATGCTGGCTAAACTAAACAAACTAAACGTACGGACGCACGAGCGGTCCCTGAAACACCAGCATAAGAAAACTAAGAAGCTATGGAGCAAGAAAATAGTTGTTGTAAACGGCAAACATCACTCACGCAGGCGGAGAGCTGCTGGTGGGCGCTGCACTCTCCACAGTGCTGGAAGCAGCAGCTGCGGCCCCTCGCCTGCCAGAGGATTCGCGAGGCGGTGGTTTTGCTGGCGCCCGCCCGGCGGTGGCGGAGGCCCCAGCGGTGGGACCAGGGGCGCAGTTGCGTGAGGTTCGGCGACTTCCTGCTGAAGGCGTGGCGCCTTCGGAGTTTCCCACAGTAGCTGGTGCCGCAGCTGATGCAGCCTTGCTTCCCGTAGATGCTGCAGCGGATGCTGTGCCGCTTTTCGAGGATGCTTTGCTGCAAAGGAAAGGAATTTGTCACGTGGGGAGGGGGGAGGGGGGGGGGCATGATGTGCTCGGTGTGAGCATGAACACTGCCCCACACCGAGCATTCGAATAATGCACCTTGTCCTGAAAGTACTGTTGTGCAGCAAGTGGACAGTGCTTTCAGTTGTCGTCGCTGTTGCGTACTACGCCACAATTTCATCCTGTTGGCTTCTGGACTGCCTATTTCAAGTGTTCCTCAAATATCCTTAATGCAAAACACATTAGGTCTTTGAGAGGAATACGATTACTGAACCTTCACTGGGTGTCTAGACTAAGGTGTCTGACATAAGCTATCGTCAGCAAAAGTAGAATGTATTGGAGTGCCACGTATTACATCCTCTTACCTTGTCCTGTTTACCTTATGTATATAGGGAAAAAGAAAAAAAGCATTCACTTCAGAAAACAAAAAAAGACATTTCAATACAAGGCAGCCCAAACTAACGAAATTGCAGCGGAACAGTGTGCTAGAATGAGTTAAAATGCAAATGCCCATTGACGGTAAACCAGACAGCAAAGAAAGCACAAACACCGTGTTTGGTGAAGCTGACCTGTTTGCATTGGCGTGACGAGCTGCTCTCGAAGTGACGGCGGGTGCATCCTGGGTTACTGCAGCCTTTGTGCCATGCTTTTCAGGTGACTTCTTTTCCTGCAAGTGAAGTTAAGAAATTTGTTTTTTTAAGTGGCAGTTTCAACAAATCGCATCAAATTGTGGCGTTCCCAAAATGGAGTTCCCAACATCCCAAAGTCCCGCACGAGCTATGAAACACGCCACAGTGGGGGAGGGCTCTGGATTAATTTCAACCGCAAAGTACATCTAAATCTAAGTAAAAAACCATTTTGCATTCCACCCCCGTCGGAACTAGGCGGCTGCAGTCGGGAATCGTTCCCATGACCTTGCGCTCGACAGCAGAACACCACAGTCACCGAGCCACTGCAGCACGCACGGTATTCGAAAACTTACAGCAAATATTAGCAGTCTGCACAAATTCTCTGTAGAGGATGCAACGGCACTGTTCATACCATAGTAGTCTGTTTCACACATGGCATGCAATGCTACAAAGGATAATTTGTCTCACTGCTCGTAATTTCAACCAAAAAATAGTGCGCCACATATGAAAGTATGCATCATGCAAATAGATGTAATGTTGTCTCATACTTGTTTATGTCACCCTATATGATGCCATTACTATGTGGAAGGCGTAGCAGATATGATCCTATTTACTACCAAACGAGCTGATTGCCATGTTTCTGCGACCAGCAGCCACTGCGGACAGGTTACACTTGTGACCAAGACAGCACAGCACCAAGGTGAATAAATAATATGTAATTTGACATAGCCTTTACATCCACAAGCTGTAGTGACAATATACAGCTACATGCGCCTCTTGAATGATGCATATGGTTGCTCCAACAAAGAAGACGAACCGGCCCTTGCTCGAGCTGCCAGGTATATTGGTCAACACAGTAAGTGCTTCATTCGCATAACAATATGAAGTAGTTATTCTGCAGAAGGCATGCAGACAGAGTGAGAGTGCTATGACTGCACTACCTGTGTCAAACGGGCAAGTATAGCGATGTAGCATTAGATTACTATCCCTACCTAACCAGCCACTCTTTGAAGGTGCACTACACGCTCAGTGTAACTAGCTACCATCAGCTAGTTAGCTTTAGCTAACCAACCCCTTTTTGAACAACATAGGTGCTATGTGCTGTATGGAACTACGCCACTACTAAAGTAGTGTGGAGCCTGGCAACACGGTCATTTCAATGCAAGCATTCCACTGCGATATTTAGCCACTGAACCTGCTTTGGCTTGCAGATATTGCCAAGCACCCTTTTCCACTAAGTTGCACAAACACTTCAAAACATGCCAAAGCACCCTGCACAATGGCAATGCAAGTTGTTTCTCCAGGTTTGAAGTCTAACCACAACAGGTACAGCGAAAAGTATGTCAAAATGTGCCAGCACGGGCGTCTTCACTGCAACACATTTGTCATCCAGCAAACAGAACTGGCACACATTCACAGTAGATTCTGTTCACAATAATTGATTAATTAGATTTCATTAATGCATACATGGAGGGAACAAGAAAATGGAGCATACGATGAACAGTAGGCTCGAAACAGTGAGTGCATGCACTGTAAAATGTACCGCATAAATGGTATTTAAAACTTTTTTTACAATACACGTACTGCCCAATGTGAAAGGCTAACATCAATGAACACAAGTTAATGAATGTCTCCCAAAATTCAGAACCCAGTATACACATTAAAGCTGCATCGAAGAGATAAAACTACCAAAAGATGACATACAGGTCATAAGGCAACTTCTAATTACGTTGTCAAAGTGAAAGGTGCGTTACTCATTCAAGTAAAGCTTTGGAAAAGGAACTGTATTTAGGGATTAGTAACATCATCCATCATGCTAGTAACATCATCCGACTTTTCTACACTAACGATTATTGTGTCATCTCTCTCCAAAACAATTCGCAAGCAGTCACACACTTATCATTTAAGATGCCTGCAATTCCAACCAAATAGTTTGTAACCTAAACAGAGTGGTTGCACAAAATTATACACATATTAGATCTATTAGATGGTTAGAGCATCGCACGCGTAATGCGAAGAAATGGGATCATTCCCCACCTGCGGCAAGTTGTTTTTGCATCCACTTTCATTGGCATTAACTTATTTCTTTAATTCAATTAATAAGTGCAAGTAATTTCCCCTATGTTTTCCATGGTGTCTTTGTTGGCTTCTCATGATACGATTAATAAAATCAGCCCCTCAGTTAACCCCCTTTCTTCTCGATCTTACAAATATTAGAAGGCACACAGTGACATATCTGCCGCAGATGGGCTTTCTCCAAAGGTCAGCTGTAAAGTGGTGGTAACATACAGTCGTGGGCTAAAGCCTAAGAAAGGAGATGCAGCAAGAAAAAAATTTTTGTGGCCTGGACAGCAGTACGAAATCGAGTATGTGTTACAACCCACATTTACAAGTTCGACTAGCTGCAAAGTACTGACCCAATTTCACATTAGACTGTAGTGACAAATCTTTCCCTTTTCCCGTTTCGCCTCTGCACTTTTGCTCCCTAGAGTACATAACATGAAGCCACAATGTATATCCTCTTTCCACAAGACAGATAACTGCTTTCCAGGTAAGTTTCTATTACTGAGTGGTATGCTAAAAAAATTAAAAATAATTTTTTCTGTTAAAACGTTATGTTTAAAGCAGCATTTCCATGTACGTGGTCGGAGTAACCGCGTCATCGTGTATTTGTTTATATCCCCTTTGTCCGAACACGGAGATCTCAAGACTTAATGCTGCGTGTTGGGTTGTCATTTCAATGCTTCATCATAGATTTGTGTCATGACACGGTACTCCAAATAAAAATTCGCTTCACAGTTGTTTTTCATCGTTTGTGGCTACACAATGACATACCCTAAATCAAATGTCAATTCTCTCGAAGGCAGACAGCAAGATTACAATTAAACCACCTCCACACACTTCCTCATGCATTTGACTTCATATCTGGCATGAGCAAGGAAATCACTTCCAAGTAAATATTGAAAAGTACTAAAGGCAATGAGCAATTTGATGTACAAGGGGTCACGAAAGGATTTAGCAAGGAAAAGCACTTTGTGGAGGTTAGTGATCACGCAGACAATGCTGCAGCACAGGGGTGCTAGGCTAATATGTATAGCCCCCCCCTTTTTTTTTAAAGTGGCCACGCAAGTGGTGATGACATTGGGAGACCGACCTGCTGAGGTGTTCCTTCAGAATGGTTCTGGACCAGAAGTGGAGTTGGGCCATCTTTACAACCATTTGTAGCTGGCTCCATGCTGTCCTCGTTTCAGTTGCTGATTACTTCACCCTGCCGCAAACAACACCAGCACAGACATACATTGTGAGAGAGGGAGAGAGAGAGAGATTTATTGCGATAGAAAAGCTGGGAGATCGGCCTAAATCAATTATCTGATCTGCTTCATTGAGTGAGCATGCTTGCAGTGCAGGAACTAAGAACTTGCACAAATATGAAAAAAATCCTCATAATAGTGAGTGTGTGCGTCAATTTTGCAGCCTTTTTATGCAAGGGCTCCGTGCCAGTCTGACTTACAACTTCGATAAAGTCGCTTACTTCTTGTTATTTTATTTTGCGTGCGCCGCAAGTGAGCTTTGACCTCACCTAGACGACCGCAACCGAGAGGGGCTACATGTTCCGTTCCATCGCGCTACTAACGCGATTTAGGTTAGCGGTTATCGTGTAGCCCCGGAATTTTAAACCAGCAGACGCAAACGCGCGTCCAGACGTATCGCTTACATACACTAGCACACAGACGGCTCGTTACGTGTAGGTCGGAAGCACTGTAACGCCGCAAATAAAAAAAGGTCGAGAGGGATGGGGAGAAGCAACAGTGCTACTTTTTTGCTAGCTCGTAACAGCTAACGCAGGACCCTCGCGTCATCAAAGCGAGAGGATCGCGCCACCAGCATAACGGCGGACGCGCGTCGTTGATCATCATGTTTACAAACCGATTACAGCTCGAGGTCCCCGCGAAGAGGAAAAGCATATTTTACAACACGACCAATAAGGCGCCGAGGGCCTGCGAAGAATGTTAATGACTGCAGTTAAAAGGACGACACGCTCTTTGCAAGTAGTCACGCCTCGTACTACGTCGAACGCTTTCCAAAGCGGCAACTTTGAGACGCGCGTCAGTTTTAAAAGGAACGCTGCAAAGAACATCACCCACTGTTCGGAAACGCCGAGAAGAGACGCTTCCGCGGGCATTGCACAGCGAATCGCGGGGGGTCTCGGCCAGCAGGGCAACGCTCGTAACGGAACACGCAAAAGTCGGGACCCGCGGCAGATGCACACATGAACTGCGAGCGCCGCGCTGTTTAGGCTTCAGCTCGGCGCGAAGCGTTGCTGGCTTGTTCCTGGGCGCTCCTCAAGGCAAAACCTTTCGAAAAGCTTCAAACACAGCCGCTAAGCCTAAGCGTTGGGCGCGCTTTGCGAAGCGGCGGCGTTCGACTAGCTCGACATCCGCCGCTCCTTTTTCTATTCTTTCGGTATATTTTACATTTTTTTCTTCCCCCGACCAGAGGGAGTCTACGCGGCAAAGACCTGTCCCCGCAGTGCATTCGAACACACGCACACACCTGCTCGATCCACGCTCGTAGCGGGAGCTGCTGTCGCAAGCCCGCAGGCGCGGCGTTTGCTCTGCCCCGGGGAACGCGCCCGCGAAAAATGTTCGTCCCAGCAGCGCGTCCGAACCGGCACGGCGCTACGAGGGACAGCGCTACTTTCTTTCGATCACTTGCCGCCGGTGTGTCGTTCCTGGCACCGAAATCTCCGCGCAAGCCCGCAGGTCGCCGCAGAAAAGGGCCACTTACCGCACACTTTCTACGCGTAGACGGCGGAGAAATGACGTTTCAGAGGCCGACCGGCAGTGTTGCCGTGTTCCAGAGCGCTGCTGCCCGGTTATCCGTCATGTCGGCCATGTTAGGAGAGCGGCGGTCGGTGGCGGCTATGTTTGCGAGAGAAGCCGGTTCTTCTCATTCACCGCGCGAGGCGTCGCTTGCGCCACGCCAGGGCGTGTAACGGCGTCGACGCTTGTTGCCGATGGTCATCGACGAAACAATATTTCAACGGTCGGCCCGTTACACGGGCATTCATGAGGGTTTACGCTCACCGCCAAATACCACACACACGCTACAGCACGAACACCAAACAAATGGGAGCTGGCTTCGCAGTCATTGATTGGCTGGAGGAGTCGGAATCATCTTTTGTGACTAGCGACATCTACACAGCATCGCAGCAGCGGCGGGGGCGGTAGGCAACAGCAGCGGGAGCGAAAAATATTTAGCAGGGCGTGTGCTTGATGTGTCTCAAAGAATGACGGAATAAAAGGCTTCCGACTGCCCAATTCTTTTTCCCGTTGTCCACACGTTCCTGTTCCGTGAAGCGGACCACTACAAACGCGGGAAATTCGACCTATACTGCGACGTACGGGCGTCGCATGCGCTTTCGAAGCACCAATTGCGACGGCCAGTCGCGGTAACTTGAGAAACACTTTTCGATTCGTTTACCCAGACAGCGTCACAGCGTTTCACCCATGCCAGAACGCCTCGTTCAAACTGGATTGGGCGTTGCGCAAAACAAAATGCGCGCTCTTCAGCACCATAGCAACCTCGGGCGCGTACACAACAAGCACCTGGATCGCTTAGGTGCGATGCACCGCCGCTGAAAGAGTGAACGATGGATAATTACAAGGCGCTCGGATGGATCGGCGAAGGCGCGCACGGTGTGGTTTTGAAGGCTCGGTGCTCCTTGACAGGTAAGGTAGTGGCTGTGAAGAAAATTCCGCACAGAGCTGCCGACAATAGCCTGCCGCGTGCGACTCTCAGGTATGATTTTGAGCCTCTCGCTCGTTCCCAAGAGCGCGATGTGCTGAACGCACTCCATTTCTTCTTTATTATAGGGAAATCAAGGCCATACAGCATTTGGAACACGAAAATGTAAGTACAAGCCGTACAACATATGCCGCATCTTTGTGATAGAGAACGCTATCATGGCCCAAACAAAACTTATATGTGTAAGCATAATGCCATAAGTTGAAGTACGCTGTTCTGGTACACTAA
Source organism: Dermacentor andersoni (assembly GCF_023375885.2). Classification (NCBI taxonomy): domain Eukaryota; kingdom Metazoa; phylum Arthropoda; class Arachnida; order Ixodida; family Ixodidae; genus Dermacentor; species Dermacentor andersoni. The sequence continues at coordinate 146,540,628 of NC_092820.1, forward strand.
TGCCATGCTTTCCTTATGTTTACAATAATGCAGCGGTAATTCGTGTGGTTGGAAGACAAGAAGGTCGATTAAGAATCTGCAAATCGCGGATATAGCGTAGGACTGCACGAGGATGGTGAATCGGGCGAACTGGAACTCATCCCAACGCCTCCTTATCCACAATAGCTGCGCACGGAACCCGAAGACACACGGGACAAGCGCTGTCTTTCGATCAACTCAAACTTAATTGGAAACCAGACGTGACAGATACGGTTTGATAACTTTTAAGGTTCCCGGAATTTTTAAAACTCGCCTGAGGCAGGTAGCATAATTCTCGTCCTTGCGCTGGATTATTCGAATAAGCGAACATTACTAGCACGGGAAATCAAAACACATATGCAACTAAAATTTACAAAAATCACTGATTAACTTTTAAGTAATTGCGTTACAACACAAATTGCAATTTACGTATTGTAGGCGGTGAGTTCGCAAGACGTATCCACTTGAATCTCCAGGATGCCACCATGCAGTTTCGAGACAATGGGCGCTCTAACGTAAAGCTATTCCAAACTTTTCTATTCCAATTTTGCGATCAGCCCTTCGCGATTGGTCAAAAACTTTTGAAACACCCCACTGCGCCTGTCTGTCACACGACGTCACGAAAACCGACATGGCTCCCCGTCTGATATGACGCGTACACACCGATTATGCATCATTGGACAGAACAAAAGAAAAATAGTTATTTTTAATTCGACGCCTTTTTGACATTAGCCCTCGGCCATTGGTCAAAAGCTTTTGGGCTCCACCCACTTCACCCAAAACCGCGAAAACTCACCACGTCAAAGTGACGTGTATGCATTAAAGATGCATTAATATGCCGAACAAAAGTGTTTTTTTTTTCTTAATAGCCGCAGGCTGCCCCGTTCCGAAAGGAATAAAAGATGGCTGCCACCGATCGCTCAGGCACTGGTACAGTAGCACTGGCTACTCGCACATGCCGGAGAGCATGGGTTTATTTGCGTGTAGTAAAACTTTTTGCGTGGCCGTGTAACGTTTTCGAGTACTTTCGGCACGTTTACGACCTCGCTATGCGAACTATTCTTTGCTGAGGATCCGTTTTAGCGGCATTCTTAACCTTCCGTTGCATGCCGCCGCGATTTTCGACCAGCCACCTCAAGCTAAGTAAGGGAAAGCGGACCAATCGCAGACGCCTGCACCACCTTCACCCGGTTATCGATTTTCAGTGCACTGGCTCAGCCCCATCGAATCCCTCTCCACCAGTGCGCGCTCCTCGCCTCATGTCAACCAATTAGATAAGGGAATCCGCTCACTGTAGGCAATGTTATTCGTTTTTAAAGCAAACAAAAGGGACCGCCTATAAACAAGGAGGGCGTTTGGTCGTTGGCGCATGTTGGCGCCGTTGCTACGCTCGAGCAGTGTAGGCGGCGCCACGGTCGAGGAGGGAGCGTAAAAGAGAGGAGAAACGAGGAGTGAAGGTGGAGGAGGAGAGTGTCGCTACTTTACGAAGCTTTTCCTCGCACCCACAGCCTACGGCGCGCTATGGGATCTCGCCGCGCCTTGAATTTTCTGCGGTACATCACGGCGACAACGAGAACTCGTCTGGAGTTTCTTTTATTGTTGTCGCAGTAAAACAAAAACGACAATATAGTGACACACGGTAGTCGCGCAGCACCTTTTGTGGCATTCTTTCAGGCTGAGAAAAAAAACTTACGTAGCAAGCTTGATCGGTAATTTTTTAGGGTGGTCTACAATTTTCTCATTGACACTTTTGTTCTGAATATTTGAGAGCTCGATTAATTAACGATAACTGATTATGTAATTAGGCAACATACAGAAATCACACCCGAGCACTCCGTACAGATGGTTGACCAGCGATGCCGAAACGTGCTGCACCGGTGTTTATCACTGGGTTAATTCCGACGCTTCATTAAACGACGACTTGGTAGACTGCCGGATCCTCGGTACGCCGTTGCTGTTTGCGCTCGGCTGCACGAGCCTGTTCTTGTGTCCGGGCTGCAGCACCGGCAAGGCGTAGACGAGCTCGTTCCCTGTTTTGCTTGCGGCTTTGCTGATCGAAAGCTGCCTGCTGCTCAGGAGTACGTATGACGTGTGGCCTACCCATTTCTGAGCCGGAGAGAAACTGCTGCGCGCGCGCTCGGCTGCGACGAAGAGCAACGAAGTCAACATTAGCGCAGCTAATCCAACACCACCTATAGATAGCATAAGGCCTTTTCACTCCAATACATGACGTTATATCCCGACTTCAACAGAATTTAATGGGGATGCCACCGAGTTGGCAACAGTGATTTTGACGTCACCGCTTTCATCACGCCAGCATTGTCAATCGAAATTTCGGGCCAGGTAGCGTGACGTCATGGATCAGAGTCAACAGGCCTTGTGCTATCTAGATGGTGGTGGCTAATCGCGCGCCTCTCTTTCTCTCTTCTTTCTTTTTTTTTCCCCGCAAGCGCATGGGGTTGCGCCGGAAGAGATTTAGGCGTACAGGCGATCGGCAGACAGACGAATCGGCTAACCATATAAAGCTTTGCTGTGAACTGTCTGACTTGCTCCAAGCGACGACAAACAACATTACCTTCATTCTGTCCAGCTACGCGGCACTTTCATAATATCGGCACAAGTTACGTGCGACACGCAGTATAAACGCAAGGACCAATGCCCGGGGGAAGTATACTGAAGCGCTCAAGATTGTTAAACAGCAAAGATGTGTTAAGAAAGCATTCCTCAACTGTTCTTAACTTGTATAGTAAATACAAGTTGTCTCCATCCGGTTGCTGTTGCTACGAGTCTTGAAGCCGCCGCCAAAGCCTCCGTCTCCAAGATGGAGGGACCCAAACTGTTCGTTTTTCTAAAGTGGTTCTGGTAACACGGATCCTCTCGCTCGGCGTTCCACACACGTAGCGCTATAGAATGTGGCGATCCAGTGCAGTGTTGCCACAGGTTGTAAAGAAAAAGCCGTAGATTTCAAGTTGAAATATCGGTGGATTCCTTTATGCTGGCAAAAGAAGTATTTAAATGAAGTTTTTTTTGCCAGCACAGATCCAGTTCTTATTGTTAGTTCTACAATGTGTCATCTGCGAAGCAGCAATACAATAGAACTTTAAACGATCGATGTTTCTGCTGGCAGGGATCCAGTTCTTATTGTTAGTTCTGATTGTGCAGTCTGCGAGCCAGGAACACAATACTTAGGATTCTTGACGCTGTGCGTACGTGTTTTGAAAAACCACACGGGGAGTCTCAAACACCATAAATATTAAAAATACGCTTTGCTTCTACCTTACAGCAAGTTTTGAAATGATAGAGGACATCTGGTATACCTGGCGTATAAGACGAAAAAAAAGAAAGAAGGCACACAGCACTCGTTGCTGGTCTGCTGTAAAAGTTTATCGTGCTTTAGCAGCTATCTATTGAAAAAATATAATAATACATTTCGTAGATAGTATAAGAAAAAATTCACCGATGATTACGAGACTCCCTAAAGGGAAATTTTAGCGCATCTCTTTAGGTGTTTTGTATTGCACCAGTTGCGTCGCTCATTGTTCAGAAAGAAAGCGTGAGCACGTACGAGAACGCGTGGCTCGCGCGGAGCCCATCCTCTAGCGGCGGCGGCGTCGCAGGCGAGGTAGCGCATGCGCAGTGGATCCCAAGCCCACGCCAGCGCTTTGTTTCCATATACGGTATCGGCGGACACGCTTGCCCAAAGGCCTGCTGAGGCGTTGGCTCGCTGCATGCCTCCATCGGCGACTGGGTGATAGCGGGTCGCCGCCGTGGAGCACGTCTCGTGCGGAACTCGCCGCTTCCCTCCTCACCCTTTCGCCATACTCTGTTCTTCCGCTCTTCTCCCCGCCCTTCCGCTGTACCCTCCTCCTCCGCTTTCTTCCTCGCGCTCTCTTCACTCTCGCCGTCTTTCAGCCTCCGCTCGTTCTGTGGGTTACGCCGTGGCCGACGCTCAACGCAGGAACAGATGTCTATGAGCTGCGCTTAAAAAAAAAAAATATATATATATATATATATATATATATATATATATATATATATATATATATATATATATATATTTCATTATCGTTCTTCTGGCAGACGTCAGAAATAAGTAGATTTCGAAAGCTTTATCACTAATTCACATTTTTGCTAACGCGTACGTAGTATTCTTTGGCTAGGTTCCCGAGGTCATTTTCTGCTCCGTTCCGTTCGACCTTCCGTTTCGTGTCCCAAAAAACCCGTACCGCCATCTAGGATTGCATAGCTGAATTTCTGCGAATGCGCAAGCTTCTGTACGCCCACTGCCACCTGCTCGTGGACGCAAGAAATTCCGACGCGCCATTCTGTCAGCCAGCACCTTAGTGGTGATTAATACACATATTCGCCTAAACTTCGTCCTTCTGGCTTCAAACTGCTTTGTAAGCTCATCATTTTAGACAAAGTTCTGTTCTATAAAGTGTTACATACAGAAGCCCGATATTGAAACCGTTACACCACAGATGCATTTTTCCCCTTTATTGTATTACGCCACGGACGCGTGCATCGAGAAACAGCATAGAGCGTGCACCCTTATGAATAAAGCACCTTAAACTTCGTAAAGTAGCGACACTCTCCTCCTCCGCCTTCCCTCCTCCTCCTTTCTCCTCTCTTTCACGCTCCCTCCTTGACCGTGGCGCCGCCTACACTGCTCGAGCGTACCAATTGCGTCAACATGCGCTCCTCGCCACTCCGTAGACGCTTCTCGAGCAAAAATAGCGCTGATGCACGGCGCGAGGGCCCACGTGATGCTATTAGGCCAATAGCGACGGGGCGTCGGCCTCGGCCAGAGCGCGCGATGAGGAGGCGGCATTCTTCAAAGCGTGGCACTACTTTACGAAGTTTAAGGGGCTTTACGTATGAATTTCTCGCGGGCAAGCGAGCGCGTTTCGATTTCGCCTTCCAGTCGAGAGCGTGCGCAGGACGGAACGCACTGCCAACGCAAACAACCAGATAATTGCATCTGCAACAGGAAGAAGCGTGCATGTCAGCGGGCCAATTACGCGAGAAAAAAAAAGGCAACTACAGCATTCATTTCATTTATCAAACACAAGAATGGTGGTAAAAACGAGCTTGGTGGGTATATCTTCACATTGTGCATAGTATTCTTCGGGGTTGCTTGTCTTTTAATAGACGACAGTCTTGGTTCAACGGTAGAGTATTAGCTCCATATAGGTAATAATTATAAACAATTATACGCTCTATATGACAGTTCCCCAGTGGGGAGTTGCTGCGCTAACTTTTTTAATTATTATTATTCGCATGGACACTGCTGAAACCGACTATAGGTGGTCAGGCTGCTTGAGGTGATCGCCAGCAGCAGCGGTGTTCTGCTGGTATTCGAGCTGCTGTGCTGCAACCTCTCCACGCTGATTCACAACCCCGAGCGCCCTCTGACCGAGGGCCACGTCAAGTGCTGCATGCGGATGCTATTGTGCGGCTTGGAACACTGCCACAGCATGGGAATTCTACACAGGGTAAGCGCGTTGCATGTAAGTAGATACATAACCATGGATATCAAGCAAAGCGTCAGCCGTTCGTTATACGGCGACTTTCGCTATTAGAGATCCTTAGTTTGTCCGTAAACTTCTTAACCCGGATTACCGGGTTACCGGAGCCGTGAACGGCAGTAGCAAAGCTGGTAGCGCCATCTCATGACGCCTTCTTCAACTACAACGCCTTAGAAACGTTATGGCGTTGTGTCATTGTTCGCGGAGAAGGGGGAAGAAAGCGCAATCTACTACACTCTATCTCACAAGTTGTGTGCACTACTGTGGAAGCTGCACGCATTCTTAGCCAATAGGAAGGCAGAATGCCCATCGAGATGTGCTCATCCGCACCACGTCGTCTGCTCAGCGTCTGCTTGCCGTCCTTTTACATGCTCCATGGTTGATGGATTGACGCGAAAAATGTTTCGTCGCCGTAACCATAAGTTGCGCTTACATGCATGCGATAGCACTGATTCGCTTCACCCCTACCCTTTCCCTGCAGTTACCTTGCAGCCCCCTCAGCAAGTAGTATGGGCGAATGCCCTTACAAGTGTTCGCCTGCGCCACAGCGTCTGCTCGGCGTCTACTCGCTACTGTCATCACGTACCATGCTAGAGCGCAGTAGTAAATTATTGATGCAGCGAACAGTTAGGTTTTTGCGTTCCGCATCGTCTACACATCACCCCATGCTAATGCTGTGGCGCCATCTGCTAACTAGAAATCAAACCAGTTTTACGGCTCGGTGCCGTGTCTGTAGTCCTGGCTGCGTGAAAACAAACAGGCGTTCTCAATAATTATAATAAAACATGCCTAATGATTTGACCTCAGCTTGAGATTAGGCTTACCGATGAGAGATTTTGCCGCTTGTTTCTTGCTGTCAGGGCGGACAGCCAGCAACAAGAGCGAATTCATGAAGATCGAAGCGGGTGGTCGGCGCTGTATGGGCGCTGCCATGTTGTCACGATTAGAGTGACTATTACGGTTACCGGCGGTAACTGCCACAGTAATTCTCGGTACACGGCGTGCATGCGTGCCAGAAGCATGTCCCGTATCGCTGTACCGTATCATCTAGTGAGCAAAAGTAAAACTCTCCAGTGTAGCCAATCATCCAGTTACGCCCGGAACTATATATACAGCAATGCGCCAGGATATTTCATGTATACGTCTCGTACCGTCGACAGTGCTGCAACCATGCAGCTTGTGAGATGGAGTATACACACCAATGCTTGTGCCTTCCGGCGCCTTTCCACCAGCAGACAGGTAGAAGAAACGGTCGTTACAGCGTATGTTTTCTAGTTGACGTCATCGTCACGTGATGGCGCCGCCAACGACGATGCGCACGCCTCTTCAATGTTTCGGCATCCCGTAAACTGACACGCTAAAACTCTCTATTAACTTTAAACATTCACCTCAGTGTTTTATTTCACTTCGGCATACATTGAATGGCGAGCGCAAAGAGCCATGCAGAGGCAAAATAATTGCTAAGGAACATTGCAAATACATACTATTCGTTTCTCCTTGTCCGAGCGAACATGCGAAACTGGCATCGGTGTTATATGTGAGTACCACACTATTGTTCCTGGCTCCGACTGCCGTAGTGCGAACGTATAGAGTCCCATGCTATATGCAACCTGCTCGGCGGCACCGCATATAAAACGAGCAAATACACAACCCCACAACACAAACAGCGGCCGGTAAAAGCGCGTTTATCCAATCGAAGTCGCCCAATATCGAAACGTTTTATCAGTGCGGCCCATTGGGTGCCAACTGCTTTTTAGAGGCCGCGTATTGTCCCCAAATGATGATAATCGTCATCGGCCTTGCCTGCGTTTCCTTGATTGAAAAAAAAAAAGACTCTGCCCTCGCTGCTTTCCTGCCAAGGATGCTACACCATGCTGATAACGCGCGTGAGAAGCGCGAAAGTAACGCAAGACAGATAACGATTATTGTTTGAGGACAAGATAACTCCCAGAGGGCGCAAGCTTTAGATGAGTGGTTGATGTGTCGTGTGGGGTCCCAATCGCGCTCCTGTGACAAAGGTACGACAACGCAGTGCTGGAAACAAACTAAAGGGCATTTATTGCGCGTTCTGTAAAAATAAGCTGGCCAATCAGCGCATACGCGCGAACGGGAAGGCCGTCCGTGGGACAGTCCCGCCATTTAGGAAGGAAACAAGAGGAGGGAGCCTGCATCCTCTTCGCGCGCGATTCGGAAGCCGAAATCTGCTGGGCCAGTGGTGGCCCAACACGTGATTGCGCGTCAAAGTGCGTGGTTGGTTTTAGTGTTCCCGTTTTGTAGGCAGACGTGACGCAATATGTCACGTGTTGGGCCACCACTGTGGCTTCACGGAGCGTTCGCTTGCCAAGGCTGGCTGCGTGACGTAATGCTACCTCCGCGGACGCTTTCCTCTTCCCCTTAAAGCCCCTTAAACTTCGTGAAGTAGCGCCACGCTTTGAAGAATGCCGCCTCCTCCTCGCGCGCTCTGGCCGACGCCGCGTCGCTATTGGCCTAATACCATCACGTGGGCCCTCGCGCCGTGCATCCGCGCCATTTTTGCTCGAGAAGCGTCTACGGAGTGGCGAGGAGCGCATGTTGGCGCCGTTGCTACGCTCGAGCAGTGTAGGCGGCGTTACGGCCGAGGAGGGAGCGTGAAAGAGAAGAAAGGAGGATGAGGGAAGGCGGAGGAGGAGAGTATCGCTACTTTACGAAGTTTAAGGGGTTTTACTTCCTCTCACCTTCCCGCCTCGTGGAGCACGCGCCGCGTTCCCGCAGCCCAAGTACAGTGGCGCCCAAGAGAACGAAGTAAGCTCCTTTTGTGCCCGTGTGTCCGCGCCGTCAGGTGGCACTCGCAGAGGAAGACTCGCGCCACCTCTCGTGCAGCCGCGCAATTACACCGGCCTCTGCTGCCGCAGCAAGTGCTATGCGGGGAAAACAAACATCAGGAGACGCCAGAGAGTCGAGCGTCCCAACAGTCGATGGAAGGATACGGATGCATTCCCTCTGAAACGGGAAGGTAGCTGATGCCACCAATCTCTATGATTATTCTTATTTTGTTTTTCAGCACTTATTATCTGCACATGGCTCGTGTTAACACACCATGGAACGTGAAAAATTAAATTGTTTCCTTAAATAAATGATACATTTTGTATTGTGTGTCTTGCCTTTATTTACGCCACCAATACTTCAACCGTCTTTTACTATTCTGTTAGCTCAGGTTGATTAAAATTATCTCTATTTAAAGCTGAATGCTTCGGTCAAAGTAAATACGCCCTCATGTAAATCTAGATGGCTAATGTGTGACATGCTAACAAAATTTGCTCTATAATGCAATAAAGTGAAAACGAAAAGCAAAAGTGCGCCGATTTTAATAGCGTATGTTTGTTGTTTCCTTTTGTTTCTTAGTTTTACCTCCCTGCTTTTACTGTAGTTGTCTTGCTTTGTTTCGTCCTTTAATTTACAAAAGCTTTTGTGCAAAAACCATTGACGATGACTCTCAGTGTGAGCAAATAGCCTGAACGAGCGAACGAATATGCAAAAAACCCTCCCCGCAACTCGTTTGCGCGAGAGATACTCTGCAGACCCTCCTCCTTACGCTATCCTTCCAGAGCTCGGTTGCGCGAGAGCTCACGCGCAGCAGTCACTCCCCTGCTCCTTCCCCCCCCCCTTACCCCATTATTTCCGCGACTCGGTTGCGCGAGAACTCAGGCGCTGAACTCACCCCCTGTCCCTTCGTCCCCCTCACCCCTTCCGCCAATCCGTTGCGCGAGGGCTAACGTGCTGCAGTCACTCCCCTGCCCCTCCCTCTCCCTTAGGCCATCATTTCCGCGATTTGGTTGCTCGAGAGCTCACGCACTGTAATCTCCCCTGTCCCTCCCTCCACCTCACTCCTTCCGCAACTCGGTTGCGCGAGAGCTGACGCGCTGTAGGCTCTCCCTTGCCCATTCCTCCCACTTACCTCTTCTGCAACTCGATTGCGCGAGAGCTCACACGCTGCAGTTCCTCCCCTGATTGATTGATTGAATGACTAATTGATTGATTGATTCATTCATTCATTCATTCATTCAACAATCACCAGCATTCACTCATTCGTCACCAGCGTGTGTGTATGTCATTTTTCATGTGTGCGTGAACGCGTCAGTATTTAAGTGCGCTGCTTCGATATCATTCATTCATTGATCTCCGCTGGCTGACGCAAAGCGTACCTTTCGGTGGACTGCACGTAGTTGGTGAGGAGGAGCATAAGACTGACTGACTGACTGACTGACTGACTGACTGACTGACTGACTGACACGATGCAGGACCTGAAGCCAACTAACGTGCTGGTGAACAGCGAAGGAATCTTGAAGCTGGCCGACTTCGGACTCGCCTGTCTGGATTCGCGGGACCGGGAACACAGCTCTGGCGTTGCTACGAGGTACGCACCATATCGCGCGGCCTCTCGCTCTACGCTATACTCCGTCGAAAGCGGGCGCTTATACTCTGCAGTCGGTAAAGCCCCTTAAACTTCGTAAAGTAGCGACACTCTCCTCCTCCGCCTTCACTCCTCCTCGTTTCTCCTCTCTTTCACGCTCCCTCCTGGACCGTGGCGCCGCCTACACTGCTTGAGCGTAGCAACGGCGCCAACATGCTCTCCTCGCCACTCCGCAGACGCTTCTCGAGCAAAAATGGCGCTGATGCACGGCGCGAGGGCCCACGTGATGCTATTAGGCCAATAGCGACGCGGCGTCGGCCTCGGCCAGAGCGCGCGAGGAGAAAGCGGCATTCTTCAAAGCGTGTCGCTACTTTACGAAGTTTAAGGGGCTTTAGCAGTCGGGTGTGAGAACCCAAGAACAGTTGCACACAGCGCAGTCCATCTCGGGGGAATTTGTTCAGATGCGCCAGCTAATTGTGCTTGCTCATTTTCGTGACGTCATGGCAGGGGCAAACTTTCTTTTTCCGCTATCGGCGCCCCTCCTTTATCGATAAAACATCTCATATCCAGTAATACCGTATGGACATATATGGAGACCCCATATCAATACCCGTACGTTCCGATATACCATATGTGTGGTATGCCCCCACATGATATACAAGGTGATCATGTTTAAGTTTTATGGAATCAAAGAATCGCCTGTTGTAGATAACAGGATTTCAGTCCTTCAGCTGGATTGTTAAGAGGAGCGGACATTACTATAGCGTGAAAAATGGAAGCACACCATTTACTAATTAATAAACACCCACTAATCATTACTTCTTAATTATCCTATTTACAAGTTTACAATCACAATTATCTTATTTACAATTTTACAATCACAATTATCTTATTGCAATTTACAAATTGTGGCCGGTGAGTTCGTCAGGCGTATCCGCTTGGAATGAATTTCCAGAATGACACCAGTTTGGAGGTGTGCGCCACCGAAAGTCGCCGTAAAATTGCACGTTGGTCCGCTTACCTTTTACAGCGAAGCTGTTAGCCTGTCGTTGGTCGGCATTTTTCGTGTGCAGTGGGCAAAAATGTGGGCCGATCCCGCAAAGTGACGCGAAAAGCGCATACATTCTGTAGAATCACGCGTACAACACACCGAACAGCATTCGTTTCAATGAAGAACAAGCACAAAACAATCATCCGAACCACACAATTGATGGTAAGGCGCCCATGATTACAATGCGCAAGCTGCCGCGGAGACGGCAGCTTGCGACGTGGGGAGTGACGTCACTAGCCCTTTGTATATAGAACAAGCCTAGCAACTGATTTCATTGTTGTTGCAGCATCGCTGTGGGTAGGCAACGCGTGCATAGTTAGGACTCCCGAGTAGCAGTGTGAATACGAGGAGCGACAAAGGTAAAACGAAACGGCAATACGAACAGCGGCGGCGTGCTGTCAAAATTACCATTACCACCATTACTCTAAATTACCATTACTACCATTACTCTAAAGTAATAAAACATTGCATACCCCCCTCAGCAGTTGTAGTGGTGGTTTTCAACCGCTTCGCTTGACATCCACTTTCGCAATTAAGGCCGGGATGGTGAGTCAATTTTTCCATTCTTTTTTTTTAGCAAAACGCTCTCTTCTGCATTGAAGCACAAAAGTAACTGGAACGCCCATATATTTCGTCCCACACTATGGAAAATAATATCTGCGGTAATCTTCTTTTAACAGCTTGGCTAACGCTATATATATAGCTGGGACAGACGGTGCAGGAACGGGGCAGCGTGTGCTAGAAGATTACGGGGGTTCCCAATTTTAAGAAATTGAACGGACCCGAGGCCCCGATCTCGACGTCTGTTATACACTTTCCTCTAACCGCGCAGGTGGTACCGGGCCCCGGAGCTGCTGTACGGAGCCCAACGCTACGGACCCGGCATTGATCTCTGGCGAGGAGGCGAATGTTCATCTCTCTCGCTCTTTCTCCTTTCTCTGTTTTATATTCTATTCTCTTTATTTTATTTTTTCTTTCCTTTTCCATTTCATTCGAAATAGAGGTGTAGTTGGGGAGGGGTTGCGCGCGGTCGCCGTAAAAAATCAATATTCAGTCTCCGCCGAGTTGAACAGAGAGTGCCGGTCCCCGTCTGGATTCCTTACTCTCTCTCTCTCTCTCTCTCGTTTTTTTTTAGAGAAGTAAAACTCACGCGAAAAAAATAGATAGATTATTTTAATCAATTATTACCGCGCGTGGCGTCGCTTGTTAGTATAAATAAAACAGTGAAGAGACACTAAAGATCAACACTATAAATTAGCTTAATCTAGTGAATTCACATTCTTTCGGGGCTCAATTTTTTTCTCATTTATTTGGCGGGAAATAACACTCTGTTTTGTTAGCTCAGGAAAAGAAGGAAATACATTTCTTCATTTTTTTTTCTTTTCTGAACGTCGCGCCTCAACCACGGCGCCGGTACGTTGGTGCGACATCACGGATTTGAAAGTGTTTTCACATGTTTGGGTCCAACATACCTCCCCCCCACCCCCCCACCCCCCGCCACAGCACCCGCCCACCCCAACTCCCTCCTTACCCCCACCCGGAGAGTTATCATATTTTGTTTATTTAGAACGCAATTAGGGTAATTCGTTTTCCTTGATTTAATCGGACCATGGTAGACGCTTTCAAAATCCATGACGTCACAAGAAGCTATACAAGTACGGAGCCTTCTAGGGGGTCATTTATTTGGCGGGAAATAACACTCTGTTTTGTTAGCTCAGGAAAAGAAGGAAATACATTTCTTCATTTTTTTTTCTTTTCTGAACGTCGCGCCTCAACCACGGCGCCGGTACGTTGGTGCGACATCACGGATTTGAAAGTGTTTTCACATGTTTGGGTCCAACATACCTCCCCCCCACCCCCCCCCCCCCCCGCCACAGCACCCGCCCACCCCAACTCCCTCCTTACCCCCACCTCCCACCCGGAGAGTTATCATATTTTGTTTATTTAGAACGCAATTAAGGTAATTCGTTTTCCTTGATTTAATCGGACCATGGTAGACGCTTTCAAAATCCATGACGTCACAAGAAGCTATACAAGTACGGAGCCTTCTAGGGGGCGTCGCCACCTGCCTCTCATTCTCGCGTAGTTTCTGGCTTACGGTAATTGTACATGGTAGAGCAATGTTATGTATGTGCTTGCGAAGAAATGAAGAAATTCAAAGAGGAAAGTTTCATCTTTAAAAAAAAAAAAGAGGCAATCAAGTCGGCCTTTCAAGGTTCATTTCTCCCGCCAGCTGTCTGTGCAAAGGAGAAGAGAGGAGGGAAAGAATGAGGAGCATAAAGGAAGTGTTCACGTGACGTCACGTACGCCATTTTGTTGCGCTGTTCACAGCTGACTATACTTTCGGCTTGTTGGTGCGTCGTACTGAAGTTCTTCGCAGTACAAAAGGGCGCGACAGGGAACACGGGCACACACTCACACACACGGTGCTGTAGCTTTCAGCGACGAGTTTATTTCCGGGATCGATAAGCATATACATATACCTCTCAGGGCCCTCAATAAGTTCGTAACAGCTGAACACGTGCTCGGAGCATACTGGCAATGCCATATCGTGACATGCATGGTAGCTGTAATCTGCGATTAACATTCATAAGATTCGCGAAAATTCGAGCTCTCGTTGGCAAACAAAAGGTTTGTACGCCTTACGAATCTACTTATTGTGCCGACAGTGAAGTGAAGTGAGTGAGTGAGTGAGTGAGTGAGTGAGTGAGTGAGTGAGTGAGTGAGTGAGTGAGCGAGCGAGCGAGCGAGTGAGAGTATTTCGCCTGATTCGCAGGGCCCTGGGATGCGTGTTCGCCGAGATGTTGAACGGTTCGCCACTGTTTCGTGTGAGTCAAGTTATCACTCTATAGTTATCGGGAAAACTTTATGACATATTTATGTAACGCTTCCTCCCTTCAATCACTCTGGCTACCGTAAGTGAGCACTGCCAGAACAAATGTGCGCAGCACTCTTGTTTATTATTTTTTTACGAGTAACATCATCACACAAGGTTATCAAAGGTCGTCGTGAGGTCGCCATAATGTTGATGACGTCAGGCCCGAAATTTCGAGATGAACTTCAGTGTCAAATTAAAATACCTCTTAAGCGTACGCCCCAACTTTTATACTTGTTAAATGACGTTTAGCAATCATTAAAGAAAGTAGTAAGTGACTGAAGCCTTTGGTAGAATTTCTACGACTTGGAAAATGTTTGTCGTTCTCTTCTGTGATGCACGAAAAATTTTGTTTTGCACATCTAACGGTGGCATACCGGTTTTCATTCAAATGAAAGCGAGGTAAGGACAGCCTTGCGGGAAAGCTAACTTTACAATTAGGTAAATATGATGAGCATGTTATACCTCATAGCTTTAAAGAAATATTTCCCATTACATGCCGTTTAGCAAATAATATGGTGTCGCCATCTAGTGGAAGAGCGCCCTGTCACCGATCTTGTTGCTTCCTTTACCAACGTTGCGTAGACGGCGGCACAAGTCCGCTTGTTATGCTGAAGCCGTATCGCTTAAGTCGAGAGTTGTTGTTTTTTTCTTTATCTTGTCGTGTCCGCGTTATCGTGCAGAACCTCGTTTCTTTTTCTTTTCTTTTTTATTTTCGCGAACAGTAAAGGGAAGTGACAGAGAAATGACATTTGCAGGAAAGCGAATTTTGTTTCTCACTCCAGTTGGAAACCGACAAAGAAAAAAAAGATGACGTTATTCAGTTGGAATCGAGTAATTTCATTGCCATTTTGTGGGAAGAGTCATCCGCAGACGTTTTTTTAGCTTTTAAATGCTCATAAAGTGTACTTCATGTGCTGTTGCCAACTTTACCTTTTTGCAAATGTGCAACTTTTATTTTTCTTCTTTTAAAGGTGTCCGATGAAGGTTGTTATTGCTGTTGATACGCTTGTGGTTGCTGATGACGATGGTGGTGGTCGTTTATGCTCCGTTTCATGCTACTTGTTCATCTGCCGCTTTCTGTTGACGGTCGTAAAACATAACCCGTGTTATACCTGCATTCTTTTGTATGTTCAAAACTATAGCACACACAGACGCACTCTAATGCCGAAGGGCGCTGTGAATAAATAAGTAAACAAATATTGCCGCAATGTTTAATTGTTTCTTCATAATACCGGTTGCCCCCATTCTCTGAGTGCTCCACTGTTTCCGGTAGAAAATTCAGTGACGGGAGAATCGTCAGGACGTTTCAAGGAAACGCACCTCATGCAAGATGCCGCAAAAAGTGCGCTTCTCCTGCCAGCTACTTTGACCTAACAAAGATGGCGGACATTCAGCTACAAGTGCAAGAAAGGCGCGATCGCGCGAACCGATGGCGTCGTCGCTGCTACCTTGCCCTCCTAATAGTTTCTGGCACGCTGCAGTACTGCAAGCGTGGTGACTATATAGGCCTAGTTCCGTCGTGTAAGGAAGCTCTCTTGCGCATGTCGATGGTAGCGGCATCGGCTTTGGGGTACGGCTGTAGATTTTAAACTCTTCGATCAACCACCACGTCTTTAGAAACGTTTGCTCTCCCAGAAAGAGAAAAAGAGAATTACGCTATCGATTGTTGTCGCCAATGCCTCTGCAGCAGCAGATGAGCAGCACATGGTCGTACGTACGTTGCAGTGTTAGTTGCGTGTCCCCTAGATGACGTCACAGTGACAAGGTGGCGCTGCTGCGCACGTTTTTTCTCCCTTGTGTACGAGTATTTCGTGAACTGCGATGCTCTATCTTTCTGGTATTATAGGGGACCCATTTTTTGCCAAATGCGCGAAGAAAGGTAGAGAAAGCTGAAGTTGAAAGGCTTTAGACCCATTCATCGCTAGAATTCACAGCAGACGCAATAAAACCGCGAAGTGTTTCATGTACAGCGGTGACACAAGTGCACTGAAAGCTTTCTTAGACATTTATTAATTTACTCTCAGGGCCCGTATGGGCATTACATAGGATGGACTACAACTTATCAAACGTGATAACGTAATAAACATCGGTAAGTGTCAAAGACGAATATATGTATGAATAAAGATATAGTCAAGCAAAATGTTACAACAGACATTATAGCAGCATACCGCATCATATAAGCTTTTCACATGTTTACGATAAGACTTTAAAAAAGAAGGGAAGGGAACTCGATAAGCACTTAACACCGAGAAATAAAACTGCAACCTCTCAATGAATGAGTCGTGATCGATGTCCAAGGATGCAATATTTTCTGGGAGCTGATTCCGAGGACTAATGGTAAGTTAAAGTAGTGAAAATAGGACGATACACCGTGGTGTATGCAACGCCCTGAAATCTCACGAGGATTCCCGAATCGTTAAATTTCAACCAAAATTTCGCGGCAAGTGTAATAAGTTTTATGCGATAGAACATCGCCACGTCACTTTGGTTCTCTTACCTCCTCTCCCCCATTTTTTTTTCTCCCAGGGTGAAAGCGACATCGAGCAGCTGTGCCTCGTGATAAAAGCACTCGGAACTCCGGATGAACAAGTCTGGCCGGTGGGTATTGAACGAAAGTTGTAGTGTCAAGGCGGGGCTTTCTGGTCGATCATAATAATTGATCGGAGGGTTTAAGTGTGCCACTACACGTGATAGATATATTTTACGGAACACTGAAACACCGGCGACAGAGACGTCAACTAGTGTGCACGTAACTGTATAATTGCAACGACCGCGTCCCACAATTCTGCATGTACAAAGGCGTCGGTACAAAACAATCCTTAGCGTACAGAAATAAATTTTCTTTTCATTCCTGTCTGACCAATGACGATAAATCAATTTTTTTTTTTTTTCTAACGTGTTGTGGTTGACGAAAGCGTCACAAGATGTCGCTACCAGCGCTGTTGCCGGTATCGACGTCTCCGGTGTTCCGGTATGTTAACTGATCTCTGATCAGTTGAGGCCAGTGTTGGTGACTCTCGTCGTTGCCAGAACGCCACTTCAAAAATGACTAGCACGGCGACTCGGGAAAAAAAAACCAAAAAACGAGAAATCCTTAATTATGAACACGTGACGCTGTGTTGCAAGTACACGTGCAGTGTCTTGCTGTTCGTGTTTTGTGCATTCCTTCAATCTAGTGTTTTAACGCTGACACCAGATAAGTAATAAAGCTAAAAGGCAAAAAAAAGTCGCCTTCGAATTAATTACGCGATTAAGGTTTCCGCGCGCCGTGCTCCTTTTCTGGACTACCTGAAGCACTTGTCAAATCAGGGCAAGCAAAAGCGATCGATTGTTTTTCGATTCATTTATTTACCTTGAGGATCCCACGAAGGGTTATTACGGCATGCAGAAAGACAAAAACAAAGCAAAGCGAGATTACACCCACGGGTGCCCAGTCGTGTGTTCTCAGAAAACAGACGGTAGATTGACACCCTGCCTTATAAAGTCCGGTCATAACCATAAATAGGCATACATATATGTGATAATGAATTAATTTATATTGGATTATACGGGGTTTTATACGGGGTTTTATACACGGTTCCACATGGTGACACGATAATGCGGATATGGTGCTTAAGGTATTTCCTTTATTTGAGGGGGGATTGATTGATTGATTGATTGATTGATTGATTGATTGATTGATTGATTGATTGATTGATTGATTGATTGATTGATTGATTCGTAACCTAGCGTATCCTGAGAACGCGTCTCGCGCGTATTCCCGCGCGACACGTCTGACCCAGCGGTGTCGCGACCACTCAGGGCGTGCAGGAGCTGCCCGACTACCACAAGATCAGCTTCTCGGAGAGCGCCGGCATTCCCTGGCGCACCCTACTGCCCGACGTGAGCAAGCACGCCAGGGACCTGGCCAGGTCGTTCGTGTGCTACGACCCGGAGAGGAGGGTGACGTGCTCGAAGGTGAGCACGTGCCGTGATCACACCACCTAACGAACAAACAAACAAACAAACAATCAAACCAGACCAGAGAGAGAGAGAGAGATGCGAAATAAAGTGTGTTGCACGTAGGGGAGATTCCAACCTGCACGCTAGACGACGAGCCGTGTCACCGCGCCCAGATGGATCCGTGTACATACCTCGGCATATAGATATCGTGCACGATATATATATGTATGAGTGTATGTGCAGGAATCCATCAGCGAAATCATATAGGCGACGCAATTCCCGTGCTGTTTCTTCGCCCAGTGCACATGCACCAACCGGCACTGTGTAAGTTCGATGTTCAGGCTTTTTCCAATGAACTTTGGGTTCTCGTAGAACTCGCCCCTTGCGTAATTCTCTCGTTTCCCGCAGCATCCACACTGCGCCAACGCATAAGAAAATTACATGTCCCCGTACATATGAATCTGGATCGGCGTATGTCTATACAGGGTGGTTCTTTCTTTTAGCTGCGCCAAATCTTTTCAAAGTACAAATATATAAATCGCGGTAACGTTATGTTTACCATTCGAGTGTACGGATCGGCAGCCTCTAGATGCAGAGCAATTTCCGCAATTACGTGCCTAATTAGCGAAGTTGCGTTAATTAACTTTCTATATCAACAATAGGTGGCGACAGCAAATGAGTACATTGGGGCCCGCCCTCGACACTACCTATCCCAACGATTAAGTATTATATAGCTGATTTCATGTGGGACCTACGCCAACAATTAGTTCCCCTTGGCAGGCTCCTTGAAACCGAAACTGGCTGGAAAAAAAGAGCGTCTGTGTCGTCGATGTCGCTGCCCCCCCGCCTTTCGTCACGTCTCCGAGGTCACCACCGATCCGGCCCCGCGAGCAGCTTGCGTTATCTACTTGCTGTCTGCGGCGTTGGCCTAGCGCTTCAATGCCGTCAGTGCGCCAAATTTACTTCGTCATTCCGCTGGGCGCCACGTGTCCACTTCCACCGACGAAATGCCGTTTCATGAGCCCAAGGGAATGACGAAGCAAAAGCCGTCAGTGCGCCAAATTTACTTCGTCATTCCGCTGGGTACCAAGTGTCCACTTCCACCGACGAAATGCCGTTTCATGAGCCCAAGGGAATGACGAAGTAAATTTGGCCGCCAAATTTGCTTCGTCATTCCCTTGGGCTCATGAAACGGCATTTCGTCGGTGGAAGTGGACACGTGGCGCCCAGCGGAATGACGAAGTAAATTTGGCGGACTGACGGCATTGAAGCGCTAGGCCAACGTGCACAGACAGCAAGTAGATAACGCAAGCTGCTCGACGGGCCGGACCGGTGGTGACCTCGGAGACGTGACGAAAGGCGGGGGGGGGGGGGGGGGGCAGCGACATCGACGACACAGACGCTCTTTTTTTCCAGCCAGTTTCGGTTTCAAGGAGCCTGCCAAGGGGAACTAATTGTTGGCGTAGGTCCCACATGAAATCAGCTATATAATACTTAATCGTTGGGATAGGTAGTGTCGAGGACGGGCCCCAAAGTACTCATTTGCTGTCGCCACCTATTGCTGATATAGAAAGTTAATTAACGCAACTTCGCTAATTCGGCACGTAATTGCGGAAATTGCTCTGTATTTGGAGGCTGCTAATCCGTGCACTCGAATGGTAAACATAACGTTGCCGGGATTTATATTCTGTTTTAATCTTCAAAATTTGGCGCAGCTAAAAAAAAAAAAAACTCCGTGTCTTGTTTCCAGGCCTTGCTGCATTCGTTTTTCTGGAGCGAGCCCCTGCCGTGCAGGCCATCCGAGCTGCCCGTGCCACAGGATGATGGACCGCAGTTCGACATGGACGCGTGCTTCGGCACTTGCAGCCAGGAAGCGTCTCTGGGCTGGTAACAACCTGGTACAGCGTGACGCTCATGCGCAACCCCTGCGCGGTCAGCGTTACAAGCGTCACCTCCCTCTTTAGATCACTATCATCATCATCAGCATACGAGGAGTGCCGACTTACACGCATATGAGGAACACAAGTGGAATGCCCCAACTGCCTTGCGATCAACGTTGATCTCCAACATCTGATCTGGTCATGTCCTGCCACAGCCACCTTCAGGGACAAGCTCACCCGACCTCTAAAGGTGGCATCGTACGAAGACTGGGTCACACCGCAAGCAGATGCCACCAGAAGAATTAACGCTTTGCAGTCCTTTGCAAAGGAAGCAGGCATCCTTCCTTTCCACCTGGTCCCTTACCCTATATATCTTAGGCCACGGGCCATCTCTTCTAATAAAAGTTTCAATCAACCAATCTACACGTATATGAACTCCCTGCATCACTGCTAACGCGAGCGAGAGAACGGAACTGTCTAGAGATAACTTTTGTGTGTGTGTGCGTG
The DNA here is from genome assembly GCF_023375885.2 of Dermacentor andersoni. Lineage (NCBI taxonomy): Eukaryota > Metazoa > Arthropoda > Arachnida > Ixodida > Ixodidae > Dermacentor > Dermacentor andersoni. Next base: position 146,560,822 of record NC_092820.1, read on the forward strand.
TGGCTTCTTATTGTCGCGCCTAAAACTTCTGTGGGCCTGTAAAAAGTGGCGATTGGTGAACGAAGCCGACGCCCGTCACAGTGGAAGAGGGGAACGGAGCCGATACTTTGCGATCGCATCGAAGCGCCACACTCACGACCCTCCCCTGCGATCAGCCTGCCACCGATGTGAATGTGAAGGTTTATGCGTTGCACTGAACGCGGGAGACAGAGCCCGAACTGTTAAAAAGGAAACCTTGTGATGGCTTTTTGTGGCCATCGTGTGCCTTATTCAAATGCTCGGCGAGAAATCGGCTTCGAAAGAGCCTCTTAACGTGCGTGTTTTCTTTTCTTCCCTCCGCCCCCTTTTCTCTGCGATTATTTCTTGTATGTATAGTTTCTTAGCAAAGCAACCGAAAATAGAACGCGCCTTGCAAATTTCTTTTTGTGTTCATATTTTCATAATAAAGTTGATTTGGAATGTATTTTCTGTGAATGCTAATATCGTAAAAGCAGGCTTTCTGCGTAAGCGAAGCTTTCCAAACTTCCTAAAAAAACCGTGGGATATAGAATATTGTACAGGATCGCTCAAATTGAAGCTTTAGGTACATGTGCCACGAAATAAAAAAGCAGTATAGCTGATCTGCACGCGCGTGCGTGCAGACGACAGCCCTTAAGATCGCGATCTACTGTCTCCGGATTGTGCAAAAATAGCAAGAGAAAGTGCCCGTGTATAGAATCTCCCAATTCGGGTTGGACTCGACAGCGCTCCAATGTGCCTGAGTGACAGGGTCCGTAACGCTGAGTGAGCTGAACCAGCTCGATCCGGATTGTTGGACCGTGCAATGGCTACCATTCTTTATCACGACCAAAAAAAAAAAAAAAACGATCCGTATCCAGTTTCATCGCGAACGAAAGTGTAAGTCGTTTTGAACCGGTGTGAATTAGAACGACCGAGCGCCAAAGCTGTTCAACCCGCCGCTGCCCTTTTCTCGCAACACAACTCGCGAAGTTAAGACGCCACACCACTCACCACACCAGTGAGTTGTTTGGTCGGCCAGCCAGGTGGTTGAACGGACTCCAGGTGCCGCAAGGAGTCGCTGCAGCACACAGCTGCAGCGACTCCTTGCGGCACCTTCGGTAAATACGGCCATGACAGAAAGCAAGGCTGGCGGGTTTCTCAGGAAAAATATGGAGAGTGAGTCGTTTGGTATAGTCCAGCCAGCTGGTTGAACGAACTCTGGCATGTCCCCGATCCAATGCATTGTAAAGTCGAAGTGTGACGACTGTGTTTAGTCCTACGCATTTGTTTCTAGATTTTGCATGTGTTTGTAGCTTTCTTCAGTTCCTTCAGTGAACCGAGTGAGTCAGTGCAGATGTTAAGCTGCGTAACGCATAGTAACCCGCTGATACGATGTTATCACGCATAGCTTGCACTATAGTAACAACGAATCTTGACGTTTCGGCGGCATAGGTGCGTGTACACTTAATTCTCCGATGACCTTAGGGTTCACGAAGGAGAGCCATCCACCTCGGAGAATAACCGCTGCGTACACCATGCAATGGCCCTGCATAGTCTGAGTTGCGCAAGCTCGATTCTTGGCCAGTCTTCACAGAGGGTATGCGCCGCTGTCTCCGATGTCATCATCAGCGTACGGTTGTCAGAAGAAGATAAAGGAAATTGAAGCCCTGAAGCAGAGGGAAAACAAACCTTGAAGCGCCTGCAGCTGTCAAGGACTGCATCTGGTACGTACACCGGCAAAGCGTTTATGTCAGTGTTTCCTCTCATTGTAACGCAATGGAAATTCGCGTTACAGAATGTATAGATTCTTACGGCATAAGTTAGATATAGAGCGCGGAAATGGTTCTACATTAAACTTCGACATTAAAGATTTTGCGTTCAAATCAGTGCTTTAAAATTGGTTAGATAACTATGGTTATATTTAATCATCTAAGCTCATAGCAAAGAATACTTTGACTTGCTCAAGAGGACAGCGAACAATACCGAGTTGGTTGCATTCTTATAACGCGCACGCGCATTTTTTTTTCCTTTAATGTTTGGCCAGACTTAGCTGGAACACTTTGCACGTGTCTACAGTGTGTCCGTAAAGTCATGGTGCACTTCTCACCGGTCACAGGAAATCCACGAAACAAGATAGAAATGCCAAGTCTTCACCAAATAAAGCTTGGGAAAACTCTCAAAAGTTTCGTACCCGTTCAGATCATTTCGATGTGGCCTCCGTTCGTTGCCCTACACACACATATAAACGATATTCAAGCTCTTACCGCACGCGGTTAAGGACGTCTGGTGCAACAGAGTGAATAACGTCTGTGATTCTCTGGTGGCGCTTCGTTGTACGCGCGACGATATTCACGCTGCACTTTGGTCACGAATTCGAATTTTGCAAGCCACAGAAAGAGAGAGAGAGAGAGATGCAAATGAAAGAAAGGCAGGAAGGTTAACCAGAGTTAAAACCTCCGGTTTGCTACCCTGCACTAGGGCGAAGGGAAAGGGGAAATAAAGACGGAAAGAAGAGCGGGGACAAAAAGAAAGGCGCACACTGAACTTTCCTCTGTGCCGTCCACACCTCGACTGGCGTGGGCTGATTTGCTGCTGTTCAGTTCGCGGTGCTGCATCATCACCTGTGCGCGCACAACCTTGAACATCGTACTACGGAAACTTGGAGAGGTTTCCTTCTTCTTTTTTTTTTTTTTTTTTTTTTGTGAAGATTTCACATTTCTGTTTTATTTTGTTCCTTTCCCGTGACCGGTCAAAGGGGCACCATGACTTTACGGACACACTGTACGTGTAGTTATTATGCGCTTCTCGTTCAATGCGCGGCGCTCTGGTCCCATTTCTGTCCACTTATCTCCACGCTCTCCACACTCTGCTGCTTCGATTGCTCTCTGTAGCCGACTTCTTCAAATTCCTGTCGACGACATCTTTCTATTCACTTCTTTGGGAAACACAGGGAAGGCGGGAGATGGAAATTTAGGACGATGACCGAAACGAGAACAAGGTAAACAGCAGCGCCTTGAAGAAGACAAGTCCACTTAATTGTCGAACGTTGGCTCCCGCTTTTACCTTGTTCTCATTTCGCTCATCGTCTATTCACTTCTTTGTAACTCGAGGTTCCCTTTATCTCTTTCTACTGGGCAAATTCTGTTGGCGAGCTTCTTGCCTCATAAGCTTGTTATGATACTCTATCGTCGGGCACCTATATACAGTCGCACATGCCCACTATGGGGGATCGGCAAACAATGTTCACACGGACAGTGGCACGTCTACTACGCCTATGGCCCGAGTTGTCTATTGTCACGTTTTTGCGACGGCGAAGACATTTCCGAATGCGTGACTTGCGAAGTTATCCCCCCCTTTTTTTTTTATTGGGCGATCTTGTGGCCCCAGCAATGACAAAGCGCACCGATAGCGACGAGCACAGTCGAAGCTGACCTTCGAAGTCGAATCCGCGGGTCCAAACGCGTCGGCTACGTTACTCGTCGCGCATTCCTGCGTTATCGCTTGTGCTCGCGCAGAGTTCTAGGATGTATGCTGCTGATCGAGTTGCTACTAACTAATCGAGTGTGCTACTATAGCACAGATAACTATAACTATAACAAAGATTCTTCCGCTATATGTAATCAGCGACAACACTCGAGAAAGTACATGCAAGTGCGTCTTGCGACGAGTGACAATTAACTTTAACAGAGGTCAGCAAGTAAAAAAAAAAGGTCGCCAGAAAAAGCACAATGTATATGCGCGTGTCAATGTGCTCGGCAGAACATCATCAAGCAGCAGCCGCAAAGTTGGTGTGTGTGTGAGGGGAGGGGGAGAGACAAACTTCGCTTCAATAAAAATGGGGTGGATAGGTGGAAGCGCATTGGCGGGACGTACGAAACAAATGTGCCAAGTCGGCGTTTAAAGTTTCCGAAACGCTGGTTCCGCGGAAGAGCCGAATATCCAGTAAACTATCCAATAAACCATCCAGTGCATCAAGTAAACCAGCGCAACACTATACGTTTGCCAGGCAAACTATAGTACAAGTATATATATCTATAGAGGAAAACCTGAATTCCAGGGTATACACCCACGCCTATAGTCTCTCGAGAAATATTCGGCTCTTCTTTTCCTCGGGTTCCGCGTCCCGTAATCTTCTGAAGCCGACTGCACATTGCGATACATGGTTTGAAGGGAGCACCTCTCACTTTGCCGGCGCTCTATATCTGCAGGTGCCGACCGAAGCTGCGTCTATGCCGAGATGTGTAGAATTAAGAGTGGAGTGTTCTAGGTTAAGGGGCGCAAGCGGCTTGCGTACGCAAGAACTAGGGGCGACGGTACTGCGCATGCGCAGACACAGACGTAGTGGTCTGCGCATGCGCATTACCGTGGCCCCTAGTTTCTGCGTACGCAAGCCGCTTGCGTCCCCTAACCTAAAACTATCTAGTGCCAGCAGCACCACCAACAACAAGTCGTCTGCTGCAAAGCTGGGCGATCGTCTGTACGCTTGCCAGAGGGGGAAATTCGCACGTGCCCTATACGCTCATCTGTGCCCCTGAACAGTAGATACCCTATATAGCACATCAACCGCTCTGTGCTAGCAGGTCAAGACTCCGCGTAAATCGAGTATCATGTTTCTTTCTTTCTTTTTCTTCTTCTTCTTTCGGTCTTTCTAACGGCAATGGTTGGACCAGGGAGCGTAGGGGGGGGGGGGGGGGGAGGGGGGATTCTCTGAAATCGCGATGTCCCGGGGACCGGCGCCGCCCCGAAACTCGCTCGTCATCGGAGGTGACACTCGACGCACGATGCGCAATCGTCGTCGAAGAACTCGGTCATTCGCAGAATGTCGCACCGCCGGGCTAGTTGTACACGCGCTTTCGACACCGCGACACTGGAGATCGTCGGAGAGAACATAAAGATGTCGAGAAGGAGAAGAAGAAAAAAGAGCGAGAGAATGGGAAAACGGTATACTAACAGAGGGAGGAGTGGCTGTCGTCGAGAAGTGTGTGTGTGTGTGTGTGTGTGTGTGTGTGTGTGTGTGTGTGTGTGTGTGTGTGTGTGTGTGTGTGTCGCCTATGCGCCCATATTTGTGTGTCTGTCCGTGCGTCTTCTGCGCCGTATCATCGCTCACGTCGACGACGACGCTAGGTGACACGGTCAAGAACGCGTTTTATACGTGCGTGCGTCTGGCGTGCCGAGGGTTTATCAAGCCTGCAGCGAAGGCTCGGACCCGCGCGTACACAGCTAGCTATAGCTGTCGAGACCGCTCGCCTTTCTCGGCAAGTTGTGTGCACCACGGTGGAGGCTATGCGTACGCGTTCCTCGGGTACTGTGTGACCTGCACGTAATTTGAATGCCCTGCTCGAGTAGCTGTACGTTTACCAACTCCTCGGAGTTGTAAATCTGTCTCTGTAGGGAGTTGTAAATCTGTCTTGCCCGCATTTCCTGCCCTTTAGCTCGGCGAGCCCGGTACTTCCGAGTAACCAGCGGCTTGCGTGTTATCAGCGTGACATTGCATACTCGATAGGAAAGCAGCACGCGCCGAGTATTCGAGAAAGGAAACGCAAGCATGAGGCAGATGACGATTATCGTTGTGGGACAAGATCAGCCCCAAAGGGTTAATTAAACTTTTTTAAGAGTGAAGGTTGTGAGTTATAGATTTGATTTACACCCTTATTCACTTTTAAGGGTGCTATAATGGGTGTTACAGACCAGTTTAGACGCTTATTCACCTTTAAGGGTGTAAATTATTTTACAGGGTATACGGTGAATGCCAGATGCTCACTTCGAGAAACAGCTGCTCTATACCAGCCAACAAAACTTATTTGTCAGCACTACGCTCTGTTTCTTTCGCTTTGTTTATTTTTTAGCGTATTGTAAATTGCATCTTAAAAGTATTTTTCGAAGTGGCGAATTACTTTTCTGAGTGTACCAATCGAAAAAAAAAAAACAATTTCTCTTCTCTAACGTTGTTCAAAATTGGCTGTTACGTAACCTGTTCAGTGTTTTTTTTTTTTTTACACGTTAATGAGCCAGTTAATTCTTCGAGCACCTTGTAAAAGCCGGGCTGTTATAGTTGTCCCTTTCGCCCACACGTGCACCTTCACAGTAACGCTCACGCACGCAGACAAATTGCAGGTTCTCCACGCACGAAACAAGTTGCACCTTGTTCTCAGCTATATCAGCCATTTGCATACACGCCAATCGACGCCATTCGTTCGCTGTGCGTAGCAAATTTACAGAAGAAAAACGAGCAAAAGAATTAGCTTTTTATAGTTAGCCATAGTTAGCCCAGGCAGTGATTCGGTACGCCGTAATGAGGCCTGAGAAGTGCTCTGTTAGATTGTTTCTGTAACGGTACACATCCATCGCGTTGTTCATATCATCTTTCTCGCGTATTGAAAGCAAGCACCCTGAATGAAGAAAATACCACGCAGCCTAGCGCACGTGACCTGGAGAAAGAAAGCTGCGCAAAAATTTTTATCACGAACATTGGAACGGCACTCTTAAGAACAAAAAAAAGAAAACTGCAAATCTTGGGGGTTTATCTCGTCCACCAACAGCGCGTCCAGAACTTCTAAGCGACAAAGGCACACAGGCATCGCGTAGACATCATCATCATCATCACCATCGCCATCATTAGTAGCAGCAGCAGCCCATTTTTGTCTTTGTGTGTCCACTTGGCAAGACGATGACCTCCCCCTGCGTTCTCCAATTAGACCTGTCTTGCGCTAGCTTATTCCAACTTGCGCCTGCAAATTTCCTAATTTCATCACCCCAACCAATTTCCTACCGTCCTCGACTGCTCTTCCCTTCCCTTGGCACCCATTCTGTAGCTCTAATGGTCCGCCGGTTATCTGTCCTATGCACCGCGTGACCTGCCCAGTTTCATCTTTTTCTCTTAATGTCAACAAGAATATCGACTATAAACATGTTAGAGCTCTCTCTTCTACATCGCTCTCTTCCTGTCACTTGAAGTTACGCCTAGCATTGTTCGTTCCATCGCTCTCTGCGCGGTCCTCAACTTGTTCTCGAGGTTCTTTGTTGACCTCCAAGTTTCTGCCACGTGTGTTAGCACCGGTAGAATGCAATGATTGTGCGCTTTTCTTTTCAGCGACAGTGGTAAGCTCCCGGTTAGTATTTGGTAATGCCTGTCGTGTGCACTCCAATCAATTTTCATTTGTAAATTTCCTCCTCATGGTCCGGGTCCCCTGTGAGCTACAGCATTGGCTACACTCCATCTCACAACTACTTTGCACCGTGAGCAACTGTTGAATGTACGAGGCGTACACAGGCAATATCCTTGCGCATTGCTATATAGTTCCGGGCGTAACTGGCTGATTATTGGCTACGCTAAAGAGTTTTATGTTTTGCTCACCACATGATACGGTACAGCGACACGTGACATGCTAGGACCTTTGCGCGAACCCGTCGTATACCGAAAGTTACTGTGGCAGTTGCCGCGGTAATCGTAATAGCCACCCTAACCGCGATCAACTATAGCAAAATGGCAGCGTCCTTACAGCGCCGACTACCCGCTTCGATCTGAATTCGCGCTTGTTACCGGCTCTCCGCCCTGTCAGCAACAAACAAGTGGCGAAATCCGTCATTGCCAAATCTGATCTCAAGCTGAGGTCAAAGCATTAAGTACGTCTTGCCGTAATTATTGTGGTCGGCTGTTCCGATTGTTAGGAATTCGTGTAGCTTCCACAGTGCTGCAAGGAACTGCTCAAATATAGGTAAACGTACTCCTTCACAGACTATATAGGGGCTGACTGACGATCCTGAATTCTCATTCCCTCGCCAGGCTATTGAACATTATCTTTTGTCTTTTGCATGACATTACTTCGGCGTGACATATACCGCAGAGCACTATTGCCAACCGTGGGGTTACCCCAGTCAATGCCTAGCCCCAGTGTAGGGCTATTCTGTTTTTTTTCGCAGTGTTTTCGCTGCTTGGTAGGGCCGTAGGGCCGTCCGACAATCTTTTGGCGAAATCTAGGATTTTAGTAATAACGTTTCTGTTATTTTGTCGTGTAGTGAAGTATTTGAACGAGAAAATTTAGTGCTTAGTGTCAGACGTATAGGGTCAAGGCGAATACCGCGTAAGGTAACGTACGTAGGGTTTTTTCCGGCCGCCACGTATAGGGTCTTTTTTTTGAAGAAGCGGTTGGCAACAATGGCGCAGATTGTTAAAGGGCCGCTCACCACATAGAGTTTCATACAGTAATTACTGTATGAAACTCTATGCCTCACCAGGTCAGGCCATTTTGAGCTGACAAACGCAGAGCATACAATGCGCGGCAACGATCCGTGCTTGCAGACCCGCGGCAGAGTTCGCCATTAAGGGGCCCACATACACAGCTTCGCTGGTCATCCTTCTTCACAGAGTGGAATGGCACTGAGTCTTTTTTTGTTTTACTTCGCACCAAAGCAAGAGAGATGTACTTCCTCTTCGTCTGCTTGTTCCCACGGTCGTGCAGTTACGTGCGGAGCTACCGAAACTATGCCATTTTCTAGCGCGTTGCATGCAGCGCCGTGATCATGCTTTGGGATCCGCTTGTTCTGCCTCAGTATTCGTGTAGCACTGAATTATACCGCTGGTCACGTGTCCTTGCGAACAGCGCGCAAAATCGTGCGCTGCGCGTACGAGACAACAGCTCGCGCGCGACGCTGTCAGCGGAAGTGCGTAGCGCCGAAAAAAAGAAAAGCGAAGAGATAAAAAAACGTGAAGGCGGGGCAATCGTGACATTGGCATTGGCAATGCGGCTGTCGTATACAACGGGGTGCACGTCCACCGGACCACGCACCCGATCGTGCCACATATGCCGTCTGCCATGACGAGTCCTCGCAGCCGCGTCTGCACACAAATAAACGCCCGCGCGCCGTGTACCCCACCCCCTATCGACCGCCTCAGTGCGGCCGCGTCTGCTGGGCGGCGGATGCGTAGATGCGAACCTTGAACCTCGGTGTCGCGTTTCGAGCATTGCGCGCGCGCGCGCGCTCGTGTTTCGTTTCTCCCCCATCCTCTACCCCATTGCAGCGGAACTCACAAGACGTCGGGAGAAGAGAAGCAAGCAAGCAGGCGACACTGGACGACACGCAGCCCCCTCTCCTGTGACGTCACCGCGCACGCCGGGGCGCGACGCGGCGGTCCTTCGTCTCTCCCTCCCTCCCTCCCTCCCCGCGGGACGATAAGCGGGGCCCACATATCCTGCGGTCGGCAGTGGGTCGAGCGTCCAGTCGAGCCTCGGTTCGCGATACTACAGTAGTGCCCGTCAAGGCGACCGCGTGTGGTTTCGCTTGTGGATCACCTCCTCCGAGAGACGAGATCTCCTTTACCGATTCCATATAACCGCCGGCGTCTCGGTACACCGCCGAAGAAAGCAAGATAATCTACACCAGTCATGCTGTCGACACGCCACATCCTGCCGGCCGCGGCCGCCATCCTCGTCATCTTCGTCTGCTGGTCACGAGCACAGGAGCTCGTAGAAGAAGCTCCGTTCAGGCCCTTCATCAATTGTAAGAGACACATCATTTGTTCATCTGTCCGTGAGAACTCGGTATAGGCGCGTCATGCATGTAGACTGGAGGATCATCATCCTTAGACGTCTATGCGTCTCTGGATAGAATAAATGTTTTAATCTTCCCACCTCCTGTTTCGAGAAGTTTAAAGTGTCGTCTGTTTATGCCTTCTGGGGCAAGCAGACGGGCAGCAGAAAAGTTTGTGTGGTTTGGTTCGATCTCCTGCTGTAAGCAGACTGACTTGTGCTCTCGCTAAACTTCTTGCTGCGAGCAGAGGACACAGCAGCAGAGTTAACGGGCAGATAGTGACATCCTGCATATAAGCCCTGCTGCGGGTAGACAGGTTAGAAAGAATGCGCCTTCTGCAGCGGACCCGACATTCTTGCAACGAACAAGATTCAAAAGTAACCAGTTCGGCGCAAGCTATCCAAACCTCGAAGCTCTGGATTATCATGTAGTTAGTATACATACAGCGCACAACGTGAAAACGTTGTAGTGCAGTAAGCGTACTGGCTCGATCCAATAATTACCATTGTGATCGCCCGATCCAAAGGCCGTCGGCCGCATCAGCATAGTCAAAACTTTGATCTCAGCCAAAAGCTCCGGTATTTCATTTAGCCCTGACAACGTCGCCAAAACATTAGGACCGCGGTCCCTAGTAATGTTCTTTGGTTCAGTAAACCAGATTCACAACAACCAACATCGTCTGCAAGACCGAGCCTAACTTGTAGCTTGCTCGGCGATGTTAGATTAAAAAAAAAAAAAAGTAGATCTCGTATAACCTGGTGTACCGTCGTTGTCTTTTCTTTTCTTCTTCTTTCTCCTTTCTTTCCTTAAACCCCTTCCGCTGTGTAGGGCAGCAAACCGGACGTGCGTCTGGTTGACCACCCTACCTTTCCTTCCTTCCTTTTCCTCCTCCTCCTCCTCCTCCATTCTCCTTCTTTTTTTTTTTTTTTTTTTTGAACTAGGTCAATGGTGCAGGAATCAGTACGCTATATTTTTTTTGTGCGTTTGTTTTCCACGCAGGCACATTGAAGAAGGGTGACCCCGGTGAGCACGCGTTGGCTCGTCTAGAAGGATGCGAAACTGCGGAGGTGTGCCCGCTCTACAGGAACACATCGGCCAAGCTCGAGATGCAGTTCCGTACGTGTACTTGGTTTATCGCTTTGTCCATGTATATGCCTTGTCGTTTTACCCACGGATATGCCCTTCAGAGGCAAACAAGATAAGGCTCAAGTGTACAGTTAGCAGACTGTACACCCGCGTATCGCGGGCTTCCCATCACCGCACTGACAATTGGAACCGTGAACTTATAACGACGTTGACCTTATAGAGACTCCCTAAGGAAAGTCGAGAACACAGGCAGACATTCTGCTTGCGACAATAAGCCGCGAGTTGCCCTTGATGATGTTTCAATTCTGAGTGACGGGGCTACCTCGAGTCATCAGATTAGAAGTCTGGTACATTTAGTGGCTGTCGCCTAGCCCCTTATAAATGCCCTACATAGATGCAATTTACAAATTTATAATATCTGTTCTTACGGCGTAGTTCCAGTTGTAGACTATACATGGTTAGCATTTGTTACATTTCTAACCCGTGCGATCCTTAGAGTTAATTCCAAGTGGACCATGCTTTGCTTTGCAAGCTCACTGGCTACAATTAGTTAATTGCAATGTGCTTCGCGAAGTAATTAATTAACGAGATAATTAGCGATCCTTAATTAGTCCAGTATGCATCATGATTTCTAGTGAGAGCAGCGTTCGCCGTTTCGAGTTATCCAGCTCGACGACTACGATTACGCTATCTGCCGCAGAGAACTTTAGAGAATTATGTATATGGTCTAAAATAAGCAATCCCTATAACCTACTACGATAGTTCATTATTAGTCATTTTATTCCCTCCTTACTCACTTATTTCGCCTCCTTAATTGAACACACGTTTTCTTTAAGTACACTGTGCTGATCTACGTATTGAAGTAGCGCAGGGCGAACGCAGACGCAAGAAAGACTTACGGCAATTAGAGAGTTTTAGGGGGGCGCAAGCGTTTGGGGCCCCCCAGCGCATGCAGCCATGGCACTGCACATGCGCTGTAGCGTGGACCCAAGCACTAGGGGGCCTCCAAGAACTTGCGTCCCCCTAATCTAAATGCGCACTCCCTAATAAAATTTTCTAATAGAGAGTTCTAGATTAGGAAATCGCAAGCAGCTTGCGTACGCAAGAACTAGGGGACCTCCCCTACGTTCGGGTCCGCGCATGCTCTGTACCGTCGCCCCTATATTTATTGCGTACACGCAAGCCGCTTGCGATTCCCTAATCTAAAGCTCTCCAATACAAAGCGCTAGCGCTTTGTATTGTTGATTACGAAGATCATCTATGACAATCACGAATACCACGTACCAACGAAGGTCAATACGAATATCGCGTACCAGCACGTCCAAATTTCCACCACATCGTTACCGATCGCCAGAGAGGAATATGTGGAACGCGTAATTAACCCGGAATAAGTGAAATGATTCCACGACGCTTCCCTCATCGGTGGCCGGGGTACACGTAACGCAGACGTGAACAACAGCACCCGGGGCGTGTACCGACGCATCTACGGCCTCTTCGAGAAGGTGATGGTGCCGTACGGCCGCGAGACCAGCATCTGCGACTCGACCGCGTCCGTGGACGACGACGTCAAGTGCTCCCAGGGAGACCGGGGACTGCGAGCGGGGCACACGTACCAGCACACGGGGGCCTTCTTCGTCAAGCCCTTCTTCCCAAAGGTATACACAGACGGGCTCGGTACTGTGGCGAGAAAAAGAACAGCACGACGGGGTGGCACTTGATAACCAAGAGTGCTTAAACCGTGTTTGAAACATCGCCGCTGGCGAGGGAGAAACGTGGTTGCAAGAAATGTTAAAACAAACGAAATATATAAGGACTATAAAACGTGGCGTTTAGCAGCTCGTATGCGGTTCACGGTGGACAGCAAATGAAATGGCTCTGTGCAATCGTTAAGAGCCATCCCTATTGAAAAATCCGGTATGCCCCATATGCCCTGTATCCATAATCCCATGTGATTCTATAAGATCCTGTATGAAAACCGGTACGTTCCGATGTAAACATACACGATCATATAGGTTTGTGGCATGGTGCATATGGGTCTTTTCCAAAGGCAATTGATTTTACTGTTCATTGTGGACAAGGGATACGGGTACCGAAACGGCCCCCGTAGGGGGACACAAAAATTGCGAAATGAACGTCACACGTTAACTTAATTCAGCCTATGGTATAAACGTACCTAAGAGGAGACAGAGGATAAACAGAGGATAAGAGGAGAAGACAGAGACGGAGAAGACAGAGGATAAGAGGAGAAGAGGATAAACTTACCTAAGAGGAGACATAGTAAAAAAAAGTATAAGCCCAGCGAGCTCGGTGCCACCTTGCTGTACGCTGTTTAGAAAGGAACACTGTTAATGTCCATACACATCCGTCGATCAATGCATTCATAGAAAAACGCTCTATAGACTCTAAAAAAAAAGCTTACATCCTATGGGGGTGTATCTTGTCCCCGCAATAATCGTCATCTGTCTAGCTTGCGTTTCCTTTCTTAACTCTGCGCTCGCTATGTCATGCTGATAACGCGCATGCCGTTCGCTACCTGGAAGTATCTGACGCAGCAGCCTTAAAGGAAAGAGGAAAGGCACGCAATATAAATCAATATTATTCTTCGAGTACAAGTTGCAAAGGGTGTAAACTTTTTTTTTTGGACTGCCGGTTACAAAAGGAGTGCCGGTAACTCTTTCTATCAGGGTGTAGCTGCTTGTACGCGTGCTTGCCTCCGTTTTCAACAGTTCTAGTACTCCCCGATAAGGGCACGCTATGTTCGACTGCAGGTACAACACGAGTAAAAGTACCCTCCGAGAAGTACGCGCTAAACCTTTAGTCGAATACGCACTGCACAAGCAGCTACACCCTCAAAGAGGAGTTGCCAGTACTCCCTTTTGTTCTGAGGGATCAAGGTACACTCTTGAAAAAATGTACACCCTTTGGCGCGTATCTTGTCCCACAACTATAATCGTCATCCGTCTTGCCCGCATTTACTTTCTTTTAACGCTGCGAGCACGGTAATTTCAAGTCACGAACGGCCATTGAGCATTATCAGCGTGACACAGCATTCTCAACAGGAAGGTAGCGAGCGCCGAGTTCTCAAGAAAGGAAGCGCAAGCAACGCAGACGACGATTATTGTTGTGGGACAAATATACACCGGTGCAACCGTTTTAAGAGTTTAGGTTTAAAACGTTGTGCAGCCAAAATCAGCAGACGAATATGCCGACTCCGCAGCTACAAAGAGGACGTTTTGCTTCAGGGGGCCCCTATAGTTACACGGGAACAAATATATATATATATATATCATTTTACTCCGCCTTCACTTTCATCATTCGAACATACCTAATGCATAATACCAGAGACTCTTTCGACTGGTCGCTCGAAAGCACAGTCTATAACATATTGCATTGTGGCACAGAGTCAATCATAAATGTGCAACGCAGCTGGGAGCACATCTAAATGCCACCATAATGGCTGCTCGCGCAACATCCAGAATTACGTGGCAGTTATATGGTATACTAGGGAGAATATTCCCCACATGCTGATGCCAGATGCAGCCAAGAAATATATCCAAGTGACAGAGAATCCAAACTCTTATACAGACAAGATCGCCCGGAAGCAGCCACTTTGGTGCAACGTAGCCAGGGCTTTCTACATTTATTCGAGGCTCAAGCATCTATGCTCTGTGCGTACTTTGAGCGCCGCGTGTTCGTCACTTCTTTCTTTTGTCCACGTTCTCACTTCGCGCTGTTAGTTTAATCGTGTCCAACCAAATGCGCACGCTTGCTTTGTCTTGGGAAACAAGCATCAGCTGCCCGCGTCCAGCAGGCTGAACGAGTGGCCGTATATATACGTCGCACATAGTTGCGTCACGCGAACGTAAAAGTATGCCCGGCCGTAATAGACAGAGAACACGGCTCCAGGTACTTTTGCGCCTGCATCTAAACAAGACCTTGTGCCACAAGATATCGTGTCTATAGATATATGCGTCTTACGTGGTATATATACAGTGTGCCCGTAAAGTCATGTTGCACTTTTGACCGATGACAGGACAGCAACAAAACAAGATAGACATCTGACATCTTCGCCAAATTAAAGCAAAGCTCTTCAAGTTTTTGTACAGTATGATGCACAAGGGTGTGCGCACACGGGTGATGACGCAGCACCATGAACTACGCAGCAGAGGATCAGCCTACGCCAGTAGAGATGTGGATGGCACAGAGGAAAGTTCAGCGTGTTCTGTGGCTCGCTAAATTCGAATCCATGACCGAAGTGCAGCGTGAATATCGTCGCGCGTACAACGAAGCGCCACCAGAGAATCGCAGACGTTATTCACTATGTTGCACCAGACGTCCTTAACCGTGTGCGGCAAGAACTTGAATATTGTTTAGATCTGTGTGTGGCAACAAATGGAGGCCACATAGAACTGCACTGAACAGGTACCAAACTTGGAGAGTTTTCCAAGTGTTACTTGGTGAAAATTTCGTATTTCTATCTTGCTTCGTTGGTTCCCTGCGACCAGTCAAAAGTGCACCATTACTACGGACACACTACATGTATCGCGTGTGGTCATCTATCATGCGTGTTTCTTTTATTGTCCTTTTAGTTTGCGCACGAGCATGTGATACGCAGTGGTGTAACTTGTGTACTGTATAATCAGGACGGGCTCGACGTCCGTAAATTTTTTTCTTCTTTTTTACTGTCACAGGTCAAGGTCGACGTCGCTGTGTACGTTTACGACAAAGAAGGCACGAACAAGTACCCCATCGCCTGCGTCATGATCCCCGTCCAGATTCTGTGAGTGCATGCATCAATCAGCGCCACTGTATGATGAACGGTGTATAGACAATCTTCGCGGTTTTGTGACTACAATGGTCTATGCGCCCGGGGTTCCACTGAGCACCTGTGGCGTAGCCCGGAAAAGGGTGGGCGCGCGTTCGGTGTGAGCAAAATGCCCCAAATTTTGTTGGAAACGATTTGCAGGCGGGGCCACTCCTCCGCAGGGCGTGGATTAGCTATAGCACGTGCAAAACTGGCGAATGGCCGAAGCGGTAGCACTATACAATTGATGCGTACGTTACACTAATTAATGCCTCCATGCCTCATAAAAGAACTTCACCGCATTGAATTTTTCCGCCGCGCTATCTTCGTTGAAGATTGGCGCCGGCCAATCAGGAGTGGGATCACGCGAAATGCACCCGTCCTTCTGCGTCAGAGCGTCGTCTGCTCACTCTCGAACGGCGGTAACGGCACGTCCCGTTAAGCTTCCAGTGCACTCCGGTGTCACATCGTAAAACGGGCTCGTAGGGGCAGACCTCGTGCCCCCTTTTCCCTGTGCCACCGAAAGTTTTCAGCGAAAGCGGTCGTCTTTCAGAATCTCTTGTAGTAATCACGTGTCAGACGAGAACGGCCGGCCTTGAACACGACCGCTCCCTGCAGACGGTCACCGACAGACCAGACGGCACGGACACACACGCTGGGCCCATGGCCGTTTCTCCTGGCGAAACGGCGATAGCAGAAGCGCTCGCCCCATATCCACGAGCGTACAGACGCTCGTGTCGCATTAGCAATCCGAGGAGTGAGAAGAAACAGAAAGCGAGAAAGAAACTTTTTCGGAGAAATGCTGGGGGAATCGCCCAGTAAGGTTTGCAGATATAGATAACCAGGGGTGAGGCGCGTGGTGTCGCGTTCGCCCGTCTGCTTGCAAGGAGCGGAGACAAGAGCGTGCACATATCTGCTGGAGGGGGTTGTTGGGAAGGGGGTGGGGGAGGCAATGAGAGAGTCCCGCTCACGCAGCCGTCTGGTTTTCGCTTGTTCCACGGGTGTGTCTCGATAAGGGCTCACTGCACGTGCCGCGGTCTACGCAGCCACCGTGAAGATGAGACATCTTTTGTCGACCATCGCGACAAAGAAGCGTGTCCGAATTCGAGCAAGACCCGCAAGGTTCCGTATTATCGCAAAGGGGTTGCTGTACCGTCTACGCGGTGCACCTGTACTCGCATAACCGAGGGTAACTTTCCGTGGGATGCTCTTCGGATCGCGGTAACGGAGAGCACTTGAGAGACAGGTATAAAGAAACCGCGTGAACATATAATAATGGCAGCGAGTGGCAAACACACGGCTGTCCAACTCTGTGAACTTGTGCAGATGCGTCAGCCAAGTATGTGCGCTTATTTCCGCAACGTCACGGCGCTAGCGAAACGCCGCGGCGTCTCTCGGGGACTACGTTTAGGTGAGCGGCGGTTTCGTGGGCGGGGCTTAATCTCTACGCCCGTCACCATCTGTAGGCACGACCCACGCATGCTTTACTTATTTTCCTTGATTACACGAACGTATGCTGAGTGAGCGAGCCTACTACTCGGCGTTCGCCAGTTCACGCAGCCCATGCAAAAGATCACTTCCACCTATAGTGGCGCTCCAGATTCTCCAATACTGTTGATAATATGTCACTGGGGTTGAAGCTACAGACGGCGTCACTCAGCCGTGCAATTACGCGAATTGTAGTAGGCGGCACTGCAGCACGTCTTCGAGCGCGTCAAAGCATCGTCTGGTAAGTTCCAGTGCATAGCATGGAAAGCTGTTGGAGCCATTCTCACCGGATTGCGATAACTGTGGTCACTTGAGAGGCAAGACAATATTATAGCGCAAGTCAAGCTATATATATATATTACCAGTTCTAATAATGTGGCAATGGGGTCGAGAGCCAGTCAGGAGCGCAATCGTGCGAATGCAGTACGTGTATTCCTCCGACACAAGGCATCGTCTGCTTAGTCCAAAACGCAGTCAGGAGATCTGTTCGTTCGTGTGATGCGATAACGACAAGTAGTTCGCATACATGTAAAATTTAGCGGGAGAGATAAGCTTGAAGCTACAGTTATTGTCAGTCAGCCAATCAGGAGCGGGATCATGCGAATGTAGTCCGTGTTGTTAGTGGGCCGTGCGTTCCTCCGCCTCAAAGTGTCATATGTGCTCAGCTAATTGCTTCCGCATCAGCGTCGCATTGTTCTGCCACACCGTTCATAGACCACAGAAGGAAATTGCACTTGCAAGTGACTCCATATAATCCCCGTATGTCGTAGCGCCAGAGCCCGTCACATCGGCGATCGTATCCTGTCTTCAGTCCCAACCCTGCCGCTCCACCTTTGAAATCATATAAGAGTTTTAGAATGGGGGCCCCAATAGTTTGGGGCCCTAAAGAGCTTTGCGGGTGTTAGCCTTGGGGCACGCAGGAGTGAAGAGTTTTAGAATAGGGCTTTGCGTTTGCAGATAGCGTCTTGCGCTGACAGCGCCACTACGGCGTCCACCTCTTCTAGCGTTCCGCTAAATCCAAAATTTGGTGGTAAACCGTCTGGCCGGGCTGGGAGCAGACTTGCAGCAGAAGGAAGCAGATGTGTACGCACCGACGAAAAGCTGTAAGAAAAAAAAAAAAGGGGGGGGGGGGGGTCCAGTAAACTGGAAATAACAAGAGCCCCAGCCTGTCTCCTTGATTCTCGCTCGTACAGCTCCAGCCAATCAGCGGCGGGGGCAGGTAAACAGGTGGACACCTACGTATTACTCCCCCTCCCCTCACAGATTTACTATTTGTATTCTGCTAAAGATGGGTGGACACGGAGCGTTTGCCCTACAATGGACGTATGGTACCATTCTGGACAGCCATTCCGCCGCGCTGGCGTTTCGGGCCAATCAGAGAGGGCGTAGCGGCCCAGTCAGCCAATCAGAGCTGATAGGATGGCGAATTTGTCGGGCAGCTGCCGTCTGATTGTCTTTGTTTCTCCCTTCTGATGGCGACGCTCATTTTCTCCGTACCCAGGGACAGGGAGGCGTGAGCAAGTCGTCGCCCTCGACCACCTGGTGCAGTTGCGGAAGACTCCTGGAGCGCAGCCACGTTACGCCAAAAATAAATAATTTAACAAACCCAGCATGAGTTCCCTCTGCCAGTGCTTCCCACGCCGCAGCCGTCGCGCGTCTTTCGTCCAGAGCTGCTGTACAATCTAACGTAGACTTAACTGGCGAAGCTAGGCCAGTCTACGACCGGTAAAGTGCTATTTTAAAACTAAATATTCGTTAGTTTCACTGTAAGAGATTGATTATTAGAGGGGAGGGGGAAATCTCACAGGCTTAATTTTTTTAATTTCGCGCCCGAACCTCAGCTACGGCACGTCAGTGTGACGTCATACATTCAAAATTATTATTTTTTTTGTTCAGTATTTGGGCCATCGCGAGTCAGTAAAGGTTCCCAAAACTCGTTACGTTCATTCTTTGGCTCCTTTAAGGTATGATGTGGTCAATCTTTACCGACAAAAGAAAATTAACTAGGCCTGCACCAGCCCACTGTGACGTCACATATCCTGACGAAACCTGCTCGAACCTGCTCGGCCGAGCAGGTTCTGTCAGGATATGTGACGTCACAGTGGGCTGGTGCGGGAAGTTCAAGGTGACGTCGCCACCCGCATTTCGTCTTTGCGCCTTTTCGGCTTACCAATTCACTTGTCACGGTAAGGGTGGGCTTTCTTTTTTCGTATCGTAGAAAAGTGATTTTGGTAACATAGTTCAAGTTCCCCCTCGGGAACACCAAAAGATATGGAGAGAGAAAAATTGTTTTCCTCGGCTTCTGTGATACACCGAATTCTAATAGATTTGTTGCATTTTAAAGAAAGGCTAAAAATGTACAGATGTACGAGACCATTCTTGAGTGAGGGCACTATTTTTTTTCCCGGAAAGCTATTGAAAATCGCAAAATCGCCAAAAACTTAAGAAACAAGATTATTATGTAATACAGCAATAAAACCAGATATCCAGCTTCGCTCAACGATCCTGCCTCGTAGTCGAGTTAAAAAATGCCGTTAACTGTTTAAAGAGTGAGGGAACACTCAAAACTTTCGAAGAAGGATTAGAGTAGTAGCCATTCGAAAATCCCAATATTTTTCGAATACTTTACGTCGTCGACTGTACGCGATAAAACACTAAACTGAAAAAAGCGATAACTTTCATCCCATACACAGTGGACAGCGCGATACGTCGTTCAGACAGGCATACTTTTTCGGCTAAAATTAACCACACGCAGGGAAATGTTGTTTAGACACACCATTCCGCAGGGTGTCCCAGCTAACTTTAGCCAATGTGCTGAACGAAAAAAAAAAAAAAAACACGTCTGAAGAGAACATGGTGTTAGATACAATTTTAAGACCTACGGTGTCCGGTCGTCGGACTTCTAACGACCGAACCCCGCATTTGTTACAATCGTATCTTGCACCGTCCCCCCCTTTTTTTTTATTGAATAGCTTGGTTAACGTCAGCTGGGACGCACGGTACATATAGATGCCGCGGTTGTGTTCTCTCATTAGATTAGATGTGAATACGTTTCGATGCAAATAACTAGAAAAATTATTTTTTGGGGGGGGTTGGGGGCTTTCCCGTCGCCGCATGCAGCCGACACGCATTTCCTATTTGGTCGCGAAGGCATGTGCACAGATTAGTCGGCTAAGAAGGATGACTTCTTAAGCTTTCCGTTTTAATACACGACCGCGTGTGCTACGAAAAGCTACCCCGAGTTTCCGAACAAACTGCCTTTATTTGAATGACAAGATACATACGGCACGCGCGGTCGCACCATACGCATTGCCGCCGGAGCAGAACGCCCCGCCCGCTCTCCCTCCCAGGTGCCTTGCGCGCTCGACATCGAGCAACCACCGCCAAGCCACCTTCCGCGTCTGAGGCGTCTCGGTGCTGTTGACTAAAGCCCCTTAAACTTCGGAAAGTAGCGACACATCCTCCTCCGCCTTCACTCCTCTTTCACGCTCCCTCCTCGACCGTGGCGCCGCCTACACTGCTCGAGCGTAGCAACGGCGCCAACATGCGCTCCTCGCCACTCCTAGACGCTTCTCGAGCAAAAATGGCGCTGATGCACGGCGCGAGGGCCCACGTGATGCTATTAGGCCAATAGCGACGCGGCGTCGGCCATGGCGCGCGAGCAGGAAGCGGCATTCTTCAGAGCGTGGCACTACTTTACGAAGTTTAAGGGGCTTACTGTTGACCGCCTCCTTTCATTCCTCCTCCCCCTTGTGCAGCGCGGTTGAGGTGTCCTCTACTGAGACTGTTACTGCGCTGCACTTCAACCCCTCGAAGGCTCGCACGTACAGCATACGGCGCGCGCTGCGACGATGTCATCGCCCTTGGACTTCATACAGGACATCACGCCGACAGAAATGCGCCTGGAGTGTCCATACAAATGCTATCGCAATAAAATGTAGGCACCACGTACACGACACACGGGCAACACTTAAGACCGACTTTTTTCTTCTTTTTTGTACGGTGCCGACTTCCCGAATAAACAGCCAAACACACCGCTGGTTGTCTCGAGCGCACCGATGAGAGTGCGCCTGCGTGTACTTATCTTATTTGTCGCTTATTGCACGCTAAGTAAATCAGTTCGGAATATTTTTGAAAGAGCTCTTGAAAAACACGATCCGTACCTGTTTCATTATACATTGGACAATGTCCAAACATCGCGAGTAGGAGGAGGAAATAGAGAGAAGGCAGGGATGTTAACCAGAAATGCGCCTGGGTGGCTACCCTACTCTGGGGGACGGGAAAGAACGAATAGAATAGAGAGCGCGAGTAACTGAGTATAAGTATCTTCGTGTTTATTTCTCATCGAATTTAACTTGCACTAGGCATGTTGAACATGCTACAGCAAAAGCCTGCAAAATACGAAATTTTGTTAAACGGTATTTCCAGTTAGCGCCTCCGAAAATTATAGAACTACTTTATTTTTCGGACGCAAGACCCATATTAGAGTATGCCTGTATGGCCTGGGACCTGCAATATGCTCGAGCATGTACAAAACCGCAAAGCCTGTTTTGTCTGTAGTAATTATGACTTTACTTCTAGTATTACTGCCCTTAAGGATAGCTTGGGGTGGGAATTATTAAGCACAGACAAAACATGAGATTAGAAATGCTTTTTAAGATTTACTATGGTATGGTTAAAACAGATAAACTCACCTTTTACCTCCTCACTTATCTCACAGAAGTGACCAGTCTTTAAAAATAAGAGAAATTATTTGTAGAACATACGTCTTCCAGCCCTCATTTTTCCTACACCCCAATATCACAGTGGAATCAACCGCAGGAAATTGCCGATTGTCGCACTGAGGTATAGTTCAGAGCATTGCTGTTGAATTTATAGCGGCGTGAACCTTTCTATTGTTGCGTTATTTTTGTTTGATCAGTTATGCATTTTATCCGAGCATATGCAACCCCCTGCAACAATGCCTTCTGGCGCAGCAGGTACTTGAAATAAATAAAATGAAATACACTAAAAGGTGAAGGGGATTGCCCACAGGAGAACATGGCACTAGGGTAATCGTCAATAGATGTCTTTCCTCTTTCGCAGAGAGTTGGCCTACGAACGCTGGCTGCCCCGTGAAGTAATACTTCCTCCGAGCTTATTTCTTTTCTCCATTATGCTGCAGCTAAACGTCATGGAATCGATCCGCAGAATGGAGCAGCTGGTGTCGCCCACTGTTTTCAGCTGGCTGTATCAGTGGTCGTTCCGAACCTGAAACTCGCGCTCCACGGCTTTGAAATTGTTCCTCAGCCTCCTTGCTTCCCCGAGTATATAAGCTGGTTTTACAAACAGAACTCTGAAGCAAAGGGTGTAACCCAAACCGTCAGGTGCAAAGTTTGTGTGCCATGTGCGTTGCTGAGCAACCGACAAACAAACAAGGAAGGAAGTAAACAAACAACCGTAAACTGTTATGAGATTTCTTTCAAAGCTCTTTTTGCCTTATTTGGCAGAATAAGAATTACTGATCGAGGGGAAAAAAAGAAAAAACCCGAACTGCCTTTATATTTCGCGCCAAAACTGCAGCGTAAGTCGTGGACATGGTATTTAGGAGGCTTTATAGCTCAAATAATTCTCAAAGGATAAACGCAATCCAACCCCTTCTTATTCATAAGGAATTAACCAGAACCGACTTTATGTAGTGTAACCATCAATTTGTAATAAAATGGATCATTAGAAAATATGGCCCCAGGTTCAAGCGGACACTGTAAAAATCCATAATGCCACAGGGAATTGGAGAGGAAACGTCACAATGGAGGGTTTTAGTGTGTCCAGTATTCCAGTGCACGTAGGTGGGATTGCAGAGTTGGTGGAGGCGTGTTGATGATTTATGGGCATCCCCTTTGAAATGCGGCAGTGACCCATTGCCCCAGTGACAAATAGTCGCCTAGCCTGCATAAGTTACTCAGGTATGCTACAGATGCTTTTCACTCTAGCATATTGCATACATGTCCTTGGCATACGAGATTTACTAAAAAGGCGGACTCCTGGCTATCTGACCAGCCTTCACTGTAATGATGCTTCATAGCAGAACTTTACATTCCTCCTGGAACCGGTGTGCCGCAAACTTTTGTGTACAAGGAGGTGGTTGAGCCTGGTGCCACCTGATGTTGCTTAACCAGGCAAACGCCGAGCTAATATTGCGGTTACCAAGTGTACCCACCGCCCTATTCCAAAGGGGATGCTCATAATATCCATCCATGCTTATATATACCTCTATATAAATCTCCTTAAGAAGATTGAGGCGCTGTACAGGGTGCTCTACTTCAGCTGCACCAACTTTTCAAAAAATTGCCTGCAGTAGACAGCACAATTTAACCCTTGATCCAAATTACTTGATGAGGTGGCGGTTACTTATACGAAGTCTAACTAGCGAGTTCGCAAGGCGAGTCTACTTGGAACAAATTCTCTGGTCAACACAGTTTCGAGATCATTTTCAAAGTGTCCGACGAATTACATTGGGATTGCAATTACTGTTGTGCTTCAATGCATAAAACAGCATTTTTTTTTCAATGAAGGTTACTGGAATGCCAATGCATTTTGTCGGACACTTAGCAAACAGACATCAGGCATAGAGAGCGGGATTTTTGTGGCTGTAGATCACCGGTAATATCTTACATAAAATGCACATACAAGAGACTTTTGCTCAAATCATAACTATGCCTATGTGCATTTCTCGTAGCTTGTGCTGCATAGCGATTCAGCAGTTTTTGCCCTGTCATGTATCATGCCATGTCAGTGAGTACTGCAAGGTGGCAAAAGATATGCAGCAAAGAACAATTGAACAAGTACATCACTTGTGGTGCACAGTGTGAAAGGGAACAACAGATTTGCATTTAAAATTGATAATTTTGCTTGTTTCTGAAACGAGATTAAAAAAAAGTTCGAGGGAAATTCTTGCAACAGGAGAACGATACAGCTGGTATTAGTGAACAACTCTCCGACATTCTGGCAGAAGATCGCAGCTTTGAAATGCACTGTATGATAGGTCACATAACCAAAGGGCCCATTCATGTACACAGACTCATCCTAGCGTCGTTAAAAAAAGTAAAGCCTCCCTTGTGCAACATAGTAGGGAAGATCAATGGCTTTAACCCAAGGCAGCACAGGTGCTACGATGGATGCTGTAGTGCACGACTCGCGACTAATTTTGATCCCCAGGGGTTTGCCAAATGCACGTGTTTCAGCGAAGCTAATAAAGGGTGTTTCAGAAGTTTTAGTGCGATGGAGGCATGGTCGAGATTAAATGCAAGTGCAATGCAACAATCAACGATTATAAAATAAGTTAACCGTGCATATACTTTATTGGAACAAACAATTACAGGCTATGGAAAAAAAAAAAAAAATTACGCATTTCAGGTTCAAAAATAGAGAGCTTTAAAACACTTAAAAAAATATCTTTTTTTCTATGTGTAATCCAGGATTTTTGTTTCTTGCGCATTATACAGGCATTGGAGTTCACCTAGGAGCCCATACGGCTGCAACGGCTGTCATTGTGGTGCTGCAATGCAGCTTTCAAGTGAGGCTGTGAGCCAGCAAACAGACCTCTAGCAGCTCTCGAGGGTGTGAAAACTCCTTTATCTTGAGCTTCGCTGTTTATGATGTACGGGTTTGTCGGATTAACATACAATTAAACCTCTATATAACGAACTATTTAACTTTTTATAACCTCTTGTCCATAGAACACCATGTAGTTAGAACCTCAATATAACGAATTTTCACTGCCGCCGCAAAAGAATGTGGAGAACATAAATGGAAACTTTCGCGGACGCACATGGTCAAATGACAGGATTACAAGCGGCTGCTTGCAAACTCACCTCTCAAATGGCGCCATAAGAGCGACCCCTGAAGTGGAGCAGCATAATATTCTGCATAAAGTCCAAGTGCGATAAGATCCTATCGTGCTCTGCGCACTTTAGGTGCAAGAGTGACACACGAAAGATGGCGGCTTCACGAGTGCTGCCTTCCCACGCGAGCGAAGTGAAAGAGGGGGAGGGGAGCAAGTTCGCGATCAAGCCCGGTGCGCGGCTCAGCGCATATGCAGCCGAGCACCCTGCTTTAGAGGTAATCAGCTGCATGTGGAAAGAGTGGGCATGCTGGGAAGGCGTGGCATCATTCAAGCTGCCTTCCGGCGCGTTTAATATTGAAGGTTGCGTAATCTTGAGTTTCGGTGACCCGCTGGAGCAAGAGGAGAGGCAGACGAAGCATTCGCTCCCTGCTGCCATAGCCTCGTACTAGTGCAGGCAACCCTATCAGGCACCGGGGGGGAACGCATGCGAAAGCCAGGCTGGCTTCGCTTAATACGTACCGCCGATATGAAGATGTCGTCGACGTGGTATGAAACCGTATCCTTCGTCGCCAAATCCCAAATTCATCAAAATGAATTTTTTTCTCAGTCACGTTTGCTTTTTTCGATTGCCCGATGATTCGGAAAATTCTGTGGCGCCTTTCCACGTAAGAAAAAAACGTCCGGCGACTGCACTTATTTGCATAAAGGGTCGAATTTCAATACAATGATATAGTAAAGGAAATTGTTGATTTTACTGACTTTCTTATAGCAAGGTTTAACTGTACATCTGCTAAGGATTTTCTTTTAAAAAGTATACTAGCATTTCTGCATTCTGACTCAATCAGAACGCAGCAGATGGGAATCGAGCCCGAGACCTGGTGCCCCTACAGCAGCAGAACACCATAGCCACCAGCAAGAACATTCAGCCAGCTTACACGTATTATCACACAACACCTTTTTACATTTATTATACACCTCAAAACTTGCACAACAGGTGCACGTTCAGGGAGACACACGGGAAAATGACGCTTTCCTTGTCGAGATGATGGTTTGAAAACGGGGCAATGGCGGCACCGCCATGAATGACGAAATGCGACAAACTTCCAAGATGAGAATGCAAACAGCTGGCAAATGGCAAAAACAGCCGATGGAGAGATGCTCACTCACAACACAGCTTTGGAAATTAAGTGAAAAGTGAGGGTGGGCCGACGAGACTCAAAAAAAGAAAAAAAAAAAAAAAAAAAATCTGGGCAACAGTAACGGCCACTTATTTTAGGAGCAGCACCGGCAGCTGGCAGCGCTGCGGTTGGATAAGACGGCCAAGGAAACGCCCACCGCTCAGGACTGGCTCTTCGATGCTTGCCGCCGCAACAGAATGTAGATCTTCTCTTTGATCCACGCTTTGTTGTATGGTGCGTATGTGTTGGTTGACTTCTGGTACCTACGGAGACGAAAGGGGAAAACTAAAATAAGGCCAGAGCGACAGCTGCTTCTAATCTGTAGCAAGTTGGCACAGAGTCAATGGTGACTTAAATCAGGTAAAAGTTACCGAAATTTACAAATTCCAAGTACACCAGGCATTACAGTGCACCTTGCTACACTACCTGTGTTTCATAGCAAACTGGCTTCTAATCTGAGATAACTCATTCTGAGTGACCTTAATATTAACAACGGACAGAACTAATGTGTGAAATCACATATTGTATGTAAAATATTATTCCTTCATGATGTGACCCATGGTGTTCTGGTTGCAAATGCAGCCAGTGCACCACAGGGGCCGTGCAAAGAGTGCAGTTGTACCAGCTTGTCATTTCCACTTGTTCTGTAGTGAATAGACCCAGATGTGCAATGCCTTTCACGTAATCGTTTCTTCTCAACTGCAACTGTAACTTACAAAGACAGTGTTATGCCAAATAATGTAACTGATTCCTATTCCCGACTTCATGTGGTACGCACTGTTTTGTGCTCACAAGTGCAGGCGGCATAAAAAGCCACTCTGGTCTTTGCAGCATTGCCTGGTAGAGTATGGTCACAAAACAGTGTTCTACATTATCCAAAAAGAAGAAAGCTTAGGTGGCTGTTGAGCACACTTTAGATACTTCCAGTGTGTTGCTACAAAATATAGGGTGCTGAAATCTATTCAAATATTTTGCTGGAATACTGGCACATCAGCTGCTACATCTGATCACAAAAGTTGCTACCATAGTAGGTGGAAGGGATCTCTCACAAGTATTCTTGTGCACAAGCACGCCTTCTGTGAAAAGAAAATGTCGCACCTGTACTAGCAATGTCCGATGCTGTAGGAAATCGACGCTAAAACTTTCTTATCAGAAAAGTGAATAACCCATGGGGTTTTGATTGCCCAAAGCTGCACAGTGAACTGCACAATCCCCACAATATTTTCTTGTCACTAGGTTTAGGTCAACCTTGCTCCCTTTTGCCACCAGTAACCTCTATTTGTGCAAGTACAGCTCTCCTCTTCTCATTATGTAACCAAGCTACAGATGTCTGCTGTCTTTAATCTTTGCAGCAGCCATCAGTACAGCATCTTCCTTACATGCAAAAACACCCGTCCTGTGCTTGCCTGCTCAACTAAGGCACCTGAGCTAAGCTTATACAAATCTATGCATTAAAATTATCCATGTTGCCTTACCTAAGCAGGAATGCCTGAGAATGCCATCACTGAGCATGTACAGTGAGCCTCATTCTTATTCCAACAACTTCAAAAGATCTTGCGCTTGCTTTGTTTTCACTCAAATTTCACAACAAGATTGCAATTTTTGGTCCACGTTGTTTAATGCAACACTTAGCAGCAGTGACTATTCAATTTGTTCTGACATAGCTGCCAACAGGCGACAAAATGAGCTGATGCTTCGCGATGCCTGCGGCAGAAAGGATGTTCCCCATCCGCCGCCAAGGTTTGTGAGTGATGGCACTGGATAACACTCCCAGGGTTCTACTAGGAAACATAAATACCCAAGAAAGTGGACGGGGAAATGGCGCCGCGGCAGCTCCATTGGTAGAGCGTCGCATGCCTAATGCGAAGGTTGTGGGATCGTTCACCTGCGGCAAGTAGTTTTTTCATCCACTTTGATTTCCATTAATTTATCGTTTCTTTACTTCATTTATTAAGCATAAGTGATGTTCCCTATGTTGTCCTTGGTGTGAGTGCTTGTTTGCTTCTTCAGCTTACTTCTGCGATGGTGACGAGTGCATGTGATTTTAATTTCTTTTGATCAAATGAACCAGTGAAGTGAAAATGCCAAGTGTCTCATTCACCAATATGGAAACAAAAACATCTTTGATCTTACTGCAAAACCCCAGGAAAAAAAGAAAAGTAGCAGTAAGCGAGAAATCTTGTTTGAGAATTCTTAGAATAACCTTAGAAAAATGCGGCTTGCGGTACAGGGCCGCACAAGGGAAATTTCTGCTGCATCTCACTCAGCCAAGGGGAAAAAGCTTTTTTTTTTTTTTTTCCGTGCAGGCATACTCACACAAGGCAACTCAGATCCACCAGTTGGTCCACAAAGTCAAACAGCTGGCTGATGTCGTAGGTGATGGATGGTGTGTTGGGGTTCTGCCGCTTCAGGTGCTCCTCGTAGATGTGACACACGCCCTCCATGCACTCGTTCACCGACTCATAGTCAGAGTACGTGCGGGTCTCCGGCTTCCCGGGCTGGACTAGCAGGATTGTGTGGGACTGGACACAATGGGACACAGGGCAAACAATTCAAACCTCCCCGACGTGGCAGGCTACAGCACCGTTTCAGGGGCCAAATCTTCTAACAAACGATTTTCAATTCTTTCAGCACTTTTTTTATTGGCGTGGATACCGTTATCTCTGGGACCAGCCAGTTGGCGCAAGGCGTGACAGCGTCCAAACCGCGCTCAAGCCAAGGACAAAAACGGCACAAAGAATAGAAAAGAAAATTTATCGTTAGGAAAATATAGCCTCAGTACTTCAACACAGATTTTCAATGTCAAAAGACTTGCATCCTAGGAGGGGCGCCGAAGTAGGGAGCTCTCAATTTCGACAATTGTTGCTTCAAGGTGCACTGAAAAATCTCGGGTGAACAGGCAATCTTGCACATGTGCACCACACTTGCCCAGTAGCGGTCTTGCCCCTGCACAGATGCTGAGCCAGCTCGTCTGGTCGTCCGATGCTGCAGTGATGCCGTTTCTGGTCGCAGACTTTTCAGACGACAGAACGACGACATCCAGGTGCAAGGATGATTTCAAGCCTCTTGCTACATACTAGGGGGCGCTGCCAACCATTTTGCCGACAATATACCGACAATACCGGCTATACCGACAATAACGGGAAGTCAATGCTAGACCTTTGCGAGCAACATAACCTCGTGATCGTGAATACAGGGCCTAAGTGTGAAGGACAGATCACGTGGGAAGTGGGAAACCGGCAATCGACCATTGATTACTGTCTGATGACAGAAGGAATTCATGATAAGTTGAGAGAAATGGTCATCGATGAGGAAGGGTTTAGCAGCATAGGGAGTGACCATAAACGCATCATTTTGAAAATGGGATATGTAGTTGGGAAAGAGAGCAACGAAAGCAAAATGGCCAGTCCAAATTTGAACGCTGAACAAATAGCAAATATAGTCACTAGAGTGGAGGAAGAAATTGGCAAGTCGCCAAGTAAGGGGTGGGAATATGGTGAGCTTCTAAGTGTAGTAACGACAGAAATACGGAAAGAGAAACAACATGTTCATTGGAAAGGAAAAAAGAAACCGAAAAGCTGGTGGAACAAGGAGATACGAGAAGCCATCGCCGAACGACAGAAAGCATCTCGAGAGCACAGGCAGGCAAAGAAGGCGCAGTTGCCGCAGGATGAAGTAACCAGTAAATGGGAAATATACCGGGAGAAAAAGTTTATGGTTCAAATACTGGTGCAAGCAAAATTAAAAGGTGAAAGTGAACGTTGGTTGTCAGAAATACGTGAGAAAAAGAAGGCCGCACCTAGAATATTTTGGAATCACATAAAATTATTAGGCAGGAAGGCAACAACAATACAACAACATATCCTAGACGAAGATGAAAACAGACTGGAAGGAGAAGCAGCAATAAATTACATCCAAAAAGTAACAGCCGAATCTTTCCAAGGCAAGGACAAGGTTGTATTTGAGGAAAAAAAGAGCATGAAAGAGACTCAAGGGGGAAAGGAGCTAGTGCTTACAAATTTAAACTGGAAGAAAGCGGAAGAGAAAATTCCTAAGCGCACAGCCACAGGGCTAGACGAGGTTCCCGTTAGGCTGATAAATGAACTGGGACCAAAAAGTAAGGAAGCTCTCGTGAAAGCAGTTGAAAAAACTTTAAAAGATAGACGAATACCAGACAGTTGGCGACAAAGTAGAATGAATTTAATTTATAAAGGTAAGGGGGAGAAAGATAGAATTCACTCGTATAGACCGTTGACCATTACATCGGTAATATACAGGCTAGCAATGCAGGCAATCAAATTAAAGCTTCAAGCATGGGCAGAAAATAATGGCATTTTGGGAGAGCTTCAGAATGGCTTTAGAATAGGTAGGCGTTTGGATGATAACTTGTTTGTTCTTACTCAGTGTATTGAAATATCAAAAGCAGAAAGCAGACCGTTGTATGTGGCCTTTTTGGACATTACAGGAGCATACGACAACGTAGACCGCAGCATTTTGTGGGATATTCTGGAAGGGGAAGGCTTAGGTAACGATTGTATACAGCTTTTGAGATAGATTTACCTAGAAAATACTGTTTGCGTTGAATGGGAAGGGATGAGGAGCGCGGAGAAAGTTCATATCAACAAGGGACTGATGCAGGGGTGCCCTTTATCCCCGCTACTGTTTATGATGTACATGGTGAGGATGGAGAGGGCGCTAGAAGGAAGTAATATCGGGTTTAATCTCTCATACAAACAGGCAGGTACAGTAATAGAGCAGCAACTCCCAGGTTTATTTTATGCGGACGACATTGTGTTGCTCGCAAACAAGCAAAGTGATTTGCAACGTCTGGCTAATATCTGTGGACAGGAAGGCAACAAGTTAGGTTTGAAATTTAGTGTTAGAAAATCAGGTGTTATTGTATTCAATGAAAACAGTGAACAGACAGTGGAGATACAGGGCCAAGAAATACCTCGGGTAACAGAATATAAATACCTTGGTATATGGATAAACGAAGGCAACGGATATATGGAAACACAGGAAAAAACCATAACAGTCAAGGGGAAGAGAAATGCAGCCATAATGAAGCACAGAGCGCTATGGGGATACAATAGGTACGAGGTCCTCCGAGGTATGTGGAAAGGGGTAATGGTTCCAGGACTTACTTTTGGAAATGCGGTTGTTTGCTTTAAATCAGGGGTACAATCAGGACTCGACGGGAACCAAAGGTCAGTGGGTCGCCTCGCATTGGGCGCTCACGGGAAGACTACAAATGAAGCTGTGCAAGGGGATATGGGCTGGACTAGTTTTGAAGTGAGGGAAGCCCGCAGTAAAATTGAGTATGAAGAACGGCTGAGGAATATGGAGGAAAGTAAATGGGCTGGGAGAGTGTTCAGGTATCTGTACAGGCAAAACATTGATTCACAGTGGAGGAAAAGAACTAGGAAGCTTACCAGCAAGTATGCGGCCTGTGGGGTGGGCAACACAGCAATAAAGAAGGTCAAGCGGAAAGTCAGAGAGGCTGAATTAATCTCATGGGTGGCGGCAATGGAAAAGAAATCTGCCATGAGTAACTACTTAAGGGGAAAAAACGAAATTAGGAAAGAAACCATTTATGATAACTCAAAGGGAAGCTCATTACTTTTCGAAGCGAGATCGGGATGCCTTAGAACACGCACCTATAAAGCGAGATATAAGAAGGAAGAAGAAGCATGTGCTTGCTGCGGTAAAGCTAGGGAAACGACGGAGCATATTTTATTAGAATGTGAAGACGTCTATCCAGCGGTCGATTTAGGCACCACTGGCCTCCTTGAAGCCCTTGGGTTCAGCGGGAGCAGTGGTAAAGCAAACAGGTCCGCAATAGACATCAGTAAGAGGCGATTGGAGGATTGGTGGAAGAAAAGTAGGGAAACGACAAAAGACGGAGACGTACAAAAGCACAGTTCGCAATAGGGTCGAAAAGTAGGGAAACGACAAAAGACGGAGACGTACAAAAGCACAGTTCGCAATAGGGTATCAGAAAATTTGGACGTGGTAGTTCATAGTGGGGTTTTTTTTTTTCATTGGTTAACCTAGGTAGGATATTAGGCAGCATAGTAGCAAGAGCTTGGTGGCGCAAGCCACCGCCCCGTTCCAAAGGGGACGCTCATAACATCCATCCATCCATCCATCTCCCCAAATCCGAACTTCTCGAGACCATGGTGAAGCACATGCAAGACGCACGCAGGGGTGCTCGGCCAAATAGTTGTAAAAACGAACTGTTCACTATGCGAGGTGCAAGTGAGCCAAAATGAATTCCTTTATCCACTTATTGCCGAGTGAAATGAGAGCATTACTAGACCTGCACGTTTGCTCTGGCGAGTTACTGCTTCCAAAAAACTGTGGCTGACGTTAACAGCACTGTTAGCTACAATCAATACGTTGCCTTCAACGAGGCAAAATTTCTAGAAATAACAGAGGACGCTATCAGGTGGACGTACAGAAGAACCAAACGCAGTTTGGGTTCTTGGTAGGCTAAATTATAAGTCTCCCTAACGTGACTTGCGCGTATTCATAGCGCCCACTTCAGTCATCGTCGAAAAAAGAACCCTTTTAACCATTGTTCCTTCCACTTGTTTCGGCGATGAAGCTGTCTACGCACAGGCACAACGCGAGGGACTACATATACGCCAGTCAAGAAACTTGCGCACCGGCACAGACCACTTCCTCACAAATGGGGACAATTCATAACGAGTGTAGTTCTTTTTAGTTAAAGGAGGCCGCTCAATGTAGAACAAAGCTAACTGGATCACACTAATGGCAATTAGCACAACCTGTCAACAGACCTTAAAAATTCTGAAAGGGTCCTAACACCGGCGCGAATGCATCGCTTCCGTAAAATCCCATCGTTCACGTTTAACCAGCGCGAACAGCAGCCTGGTAGCTTTCCGAGTAAGGAAAAAAGATGCTTAAAACCGTCGCAAAATGCAAAGTGAACTCTACAATGAAACATTCGCTTGCAGCTACAAACCTCGCGGAAAGAACTGCGTTTCGCAGACGCCGGCTTCTGCCGTACTCTCTTCCCGAGACATAGCGCACTCCTGCAGGGTATGCTCTTAAAGGATGGAAGACAGGGCGTTTGAATGAGGCAAGAGTCAGGGGTAAGGCTACCACCAATTATACAATCGGCAATATTAAAGGTTAATAACGAAAGCGTAGAGCGTCTTAGGCTTAGCATCTCAATTGAAACTAGACTACTCGCAGCAATGCAGCTTCACCCAAACACGTCATGTAGAGCTTACGACAATATTACTACGCAGGGGGACCATTCCTTCACACTTACCATAATTGCCAGGCCGTTGGCAACACGACAAGCCCGGCGATTATTAGGTTTGGCCGGAATGAAACCGATGAAAAAAAATGCACGAGCCGCAGACAACACTCGAATCTCCAAGCGAGAAAATGGTTACTCTCGAACGCAGCAAACGCAGCACGCGGATTTACTTCCTGGGTTGCTGCCGTTAGATACGTATTTCGGCTGTTTTCGCGGTCAACACTTTAGCATAGCAGACGACGCGACGAAACAGGCAACCGAAGAGTTGCGCCGCTATGGAGTGGTTAAGTTAGTTTACGTTTGCGAAACCCGCAGTTCTCTACGCTTTATACACTGTGATTTATCAAGTACAGTATTGATTATCAAAAAACACTATTGCCACATACGCGATCTTTTTCTCAATTGAACTGTCCATTATATCGCAGCTGTTTCAAAACAAAGCAGCTCGGGCGCGAACTCGTCGTTTCCAAGATACCTGTCGGCGCTGACGCAAAACCTTTCTTAAGCACAAATAAAAAACATTGTTGGATTTCGCTACGTGTCGAGGCGCCGCAAAATATGCGACGCCGCTGGCACTAGACCACCATGTGCATGATGGCCGCCTAGACAAAACGTATGTTGCCGATAGCACAGGGGAGACGATTGAATCGCGGTCTCCGCAGACCCGTAATTATTTGCGCGCGTGATCCCAAAATGCTAGCTTCCGCTTGCCGCGTCTGTTGATCGAAGGTTCCACACTCGACGACTGCGATGGCGGACTTCGTTATGTTACTAGCGCTGGCTGGCGCGATGTTCGTTGGCAGCTACATGAGTGGTATGGTTCCGTTGTCGGTTCCTCTGACAGAGGTACGTACGTGTTTTTTTCTGTTTGATCGCACCGCGTTAGCGAGCAGGCAGTGACTCTTTTAGCATTGAACTCGTCGTTGCTACCTCCTGAGGGCAGAACGAGGTTTTGAGCTGGACCGACGCTGGGATAGTGAATTGTGTCCGGCTGTTGGTGAGCTCGCGAACACCTGCTGATCTCCGATCGGTTTGTTGTTGTTCCCTCCACGCAGGCTCGACTACACTTGGTCTCTGTGTTCGGCGCCGGGCTACTAGTGGGCACGGCGCTTAGTGTCATCATCCCCGAAGGCATCAGCACGTTATACCTAACGGAGATCAGTGAGTACGACCTTGGACTGCGTGGCTTGTCGCAAGACGGCTCGCGTCAGCGGAACGCTTTCGGATGTAAATCGTATGCCGTCGTCGTCTGCTACGGACCACTATCTTGGAATGAAACGATGTGAACAAGATTGTGTAATGCCACCGCCAGAAGGACGACGGTGGGCTTCACTTTTGGCGCCTGCCTGTCTTCTGTAATTTCACGCTATAGCTGTTGAAGCGCCGGAGCTGCCAAGCAGAATAGTAAACGCGCTACCTGCACAAAGATGGCAAAGAAAAAAAAAAGGTTGTAGCAGGTTGTTCTTGATAGACGTTCTTGAATTAGCTTCATCTATTACTTCTGTAGTCCGGATGAGTTTCGTAAATTTTAATGTTGCAAAAGAGGCTCAGAGCACACATGCCCGTGACCTCACTTCTTTTCCCTTTTTTTTTTGCGGTCCCGTAATTTTTGTATGCAGTTTTTGGACTGCACTCTTACAGTTCTTCACGACGATTATGGTTGTTGTTGCGTATGGTTACAGTATGGTTACAATTCATTCATTGAATGCATTCATTTGTTGCAAAAAAAAAAATCACTTTTCATGTCGTAGTGCTTCAGTATTGCCTTCAAAAGTCATTCCCCCCACCCCTTTGTTTTTAACTATTCATGCTTGCTTTAGTTAATTGAAAGTGAATGACCAAATGAGATATTTTTGCAAAATCTTGCTATCTTCAGAAGCTTGAGCTGTTTTCTAGGCATTTGTATTGTCTAATGACTTTGGGCTTTCTCAGATACTATAAGGAACCAGCACTGGACAGGAGTAACTACGGTAGTTTTTATGGGCAACTGATATATTTTAATGCTGTCTGTAGAGAATGCAGGAAAATTACAGAACATCTTTAACAACAGATGCGTGCGTGTATCGAATTGGGCATGCCATTGCAAATGCCCAGTCCATTAAGCTGAACTCTATCCATGGGCAACTTACACTTTTTAGTAGTAATTCCCAAGAGCTCCGGCATCAATACACTATCGTGTAACACAGCAGTGCACTGTATTTTTCAGTTATATACAAAAGTTTATAGAAGAAGTAAGACAGACCAAAAAGGTAATTGGAAAGTGTGATGCATTACCCGGTCAGCCATTCCACCCTGCTTTCAGCTTTATATGTGTAAGGCAGCATTCAAGCTAGCTCCAACAGTGATAACATGACTTTATTATCCACATTGAAGCTGGCTTAGTTTCGTAATAAAGTTTCTTTGCTGTTTACACTGCCGTGCTTCTGGAGTGCCCTGTAATGACCAGTAGAAAGACAGCCTTTTAAGAGTCATGTAACTGGAAATAAAAAGTGTGTAATCATCTGCAAAAAATGGCCTCCGTGCAGGGGAGCTGGTGCATGATGTACAGCCCGGTGCGCACAGTGGTCAAAAGCCCGGTGATGCCACCCTGACCGCCGCCAGCGGAGTGAGCCACGGCCACGTGCACGACGACCTCCACGGCAAGCTCGAAGCGATGGACCCACGGAACCTAGTGGGCATCACTTTGGTGCTGGGCTTCCTCTTCATGCTGCTTGTCGACCAGCTCATCTCCCAGCACAGGCACCACAAGGCTCTAGCAATGGCTGTTAGCGGTGCGTTGTCATCAGCAAGTTAATTTTCGTGTCCTAGGCATGCTATCATGAACACCCTTGCAGTGGCTCTGTAGCTGTGGTGCTCTGCCGCTGAGCATGGTGTTGCGAGTTCGACATGTGACCACGGCAGCAGCATTTGGATACGGGCGGAACGTAAGATGCTCGTGTAACTGAGCTTGGAGTTTGCATTCAGGAACCCAGGGTAATAAAGATTAATTTGGAGCCCAGCAATGTAGTCAGCCTCTGTAATCTGCAGGAGTGTGTTAAGAGACGGGAAGAGAAGCGGTCTGGATCAGAGAGCTAGCGGGGATAGCCAATATTCTAGTTGACATTAGGAGAAAAAAAAATGGGGCTGGGCAGGCCGTCTAATGTGTAGGGCAGATAACCGGTGGCCCATTCGAGTTAAAGCATGGGTGCCCAGGGAAGGGAAGAGTAGTCAAGGACGGCATAACATTGGGCAGGGTGATCAAATTAGGAAATTTGCAGCCACAAGGTAGTACTTAGGTTGCTTAAGACAGGAGTAATTGGAGACTGCTGGGAGAAGCCTTCGTCTTGTAGTGCACATAAAGGCTGATGGTGATGATGAATGCAGTGTCTCCCATCCCACAGGTCACACAAAAAATTTCACTGAACTGCAGCTATTTGTAAAACTTGATGTTCCTCTCCATGTCAACAAGTTCATTGCCGTTGAAATGGTAATGGCCAACCAACCAGCCCACCAATAGCTGCTGACCCTTATCAGGCATTGTGCCACCATGGACCATGAAACACAAGGAAATCAGGGCTATTTAAATACGTATTCTCTCCCTTGCAGTGAAAGAAGGTATGTACAGTGCAAAGCAGCAAATGAGATGGCCTCTCTGTTGTCTCGTTCACTTTGCTCTCTACACCCTTGTTACAAAATGATAACACCACAGTAGACAAAACCAATGAATGTCCAATGTTCGTACTGGTCTATAGAGGACCAATGTCACACCAACATTGGACCTGCTTTTTAAGTGTTATTTAGGTTCCTGTTCTTGCCACTTTGTGCAACAGTGCGATTTCAGCTCGCAAGCTTAGTTTGGGGCCGGTGCCACCTTTTCCAACTAGGTGCGCCGCGATGTGAAATGGCACTTTAGTTATTATAATTAAGTGTTGTTCTCCTGGTATGCTTTACAAAATTATGCAAAGTATTGGTGCTATCTAGAGTCATCTGCAGAATATAAATTTTGTCGGGTTTAGACGTTTTGAGAGGTGTTACCGGAGCGACCATATTTTTGTTTCCTCAATTTTCGTCGATTTCTGCGTAAGAAATTATATAGCCTAGATAAGCATATGCCTTTGACAGTCACAATGTTTAATATTTTTAGAAGTAAGCTGCAGACCACATTTAGATCGTGTGCAGTTTGCCTTAATCTTGAGCACGACAGCAATTTCATAACTACCTCTGAGAGCTGAAGATCATGAGCCCCATGTTGCTTTTCTTTGTCGAACTGCACAGCGACCACAATGGCAGTAGTATTGCGTCACTTTAATTAGGATCAAACATTTGAAGGACAAGATGACCACTTATTTTTTTTCTTGCCTATTTGGCAGTTTTGTTTTACTGGCAGTTGTGTACTTAGTGCCGTCTGGTAAATGAAAATTCGGAAGCCCGCTTACTTACCTGTGCTTGAAAAGTGCGCAGTACTAGGTAACAATCCTGCACATTCCTGACATCCTTCTCTCTCTCTCTTTTGTAACTTCTTGTTGCAAAATAAATTGGCTCTCTTCTTTCTCCTCTGCAGACCCTGAAAGCACGAACTCCGTTCACACGCAGGGACGCAGCTTCACAGCCACCCTGGGTTTAGTGGTCCATGCTGCCGGTTAGTAGATGTCACCGCATGTGATTTCAATCAGTCCTGCTTCGCCATTCGAGTACAGTCACACCATGATGTAGCGAATTATGATATGGTACAATGAAGCAAACCGAAAGTTTTTCTTGCTGATATCAACATGTAACGAATATGTACTTCCAGCAAATATAGCGTAAAGCGAAATTATTTTCCTGCCAGATGAAACTTCATTGTAATGAAGTTTGATTATACTACTTGTGCATTGCCACAATATTGACACGTGTACTTGTTTGTCTTTATTGGGCAACACGTTTTACCGCCTAACAAATGTTATCGCACAGTGCAGGACGCGCCTGCATCTATCGGAAGTTTCTGGAATGTTATCGATGCTTTCATCCGCTGTCTGTGACTTAACCTTGTGTAACCTGACTGCATGTGTGTGCGACGCGAATAATGTAGAACTTTCTGGAAGGCACGCAGGTCTCAGCAATTACTCTGGAACATTCGACGACTGATGTATAAAAGCTGACGCGCTTGACCCGCTGATCACATTTTCGACGATCGCCGACTGTGTTGGCCGCTGTCGCCGTTCTTTGAGTGTAGCCTGTTTTTGAGGGCACATGTTCGCCCAATAACACGCTAGTTTCGTCTTTCCCAGTTTGGCTGCTTGCTTCACCGTGTCGGAGATATGGGGTTCTCCTCCGTACTCTTGGGACAAAGGAACGACAACACAGTAGTGCAAACAGTCACAAGGGCATTTATTGCACCTTTCATAGATCAATGCCTGCTAGCCGAGTTGCTATCCCCAAAACATGCCGATGGGCGCGCGACAAATCTAGAAGTCCGACTTACCACGACCGCATTGCGAGCGAATATGTTCGCCCCATGCTGGATCCCAACGCCTGGTCGTTCGCGTGTACAGTCACGCGAATGGTGGCACGTTCGAAGGCGGCCACGCGAGACGGTCTCGCAGAAGCATGGTCGGCGCACGCGCGGGCGGCACGTCCGCTCCGCTCGCTTTCCGAACCCAAAGAGACCAAGCGCCTTCCTTTCGGCGCCCAAGAACCCCGCAGCAGCGCGACAGTCGCGCCATCTCGCGCACCGCGCCTGTACCACTCCCGACCTCAAGGCCACGCGAGCCGTGCGGGAAAACAGCATATCAGGGGATGCGCTATGCGGGAAAAACATCAGGGGACGCGCGAGAGTCGCGCATCCCCACATCCGTCACTACCACGTGACCATAATTTGGCTAGAGCTCTCGGGCACTGCTATCTTACACTGTTAATGCAAGACCGTCATAGCTACTTCAGTGTACCAATCCAAATGCCAAGATGCTGAGTTGCTGAAATGCCAAGGTGCCAAGATGCTATGGCATGCAGCCCATTTCTTAAAGACTCCCCAAGGGGGAATTTGCATGCATACATGCTCTTGTGTATGTACATTTGCACGCACATATGTATGTATGTATGTCTGATGAGGGGGAGGGTTGGGGGCTGTACCCGCATAATATTTAGTGGGTAGCCTCGCTGACCCACCCTCCACGAGTGCCCCATGATGCACCCACCTTGACAATTGCTGTTTGCATGTCTGAATTTCAGCTGTGTGGCTAAACAGGTGCCGACACCTTGTTATTATGCATCCGTGGTTATCTGTCATGTTTAGGGGAAGGGGCACCTGCTCAGTATTTCATGGTATATTCTCCCAACACCTGTTACTGCACTCAATTCATATGGGCTTATTAGTAGGTCACCTTTTAATTTGTTTTAAGACAGGCACAATGACACGGCTGTAGGAGGCAAATTAGGTGTTGTATTATGTGTGCCTTCTATTCGACAAGGCGACAAAATTTTGTTTATTCTACATGTTAGCGCTGCAAAAGCTTTTGTGGTCGCAGCAAATTGCGTGCAACAGGCAAATGTTCACTTCCACAATTTTGCTCCCAGCTGATGGCGTGGCGCTTGGAGCTGCAGCAACAACATCTAACCTCGACACTGAGGCAGTCGTCTTCCTGGCCATAATGCTTCATAAGGTGAGAATATTTGTGCGATCTTTGTAGCACATGTTGCTCATCCTTAAAGTTGTTACGTGTCCTCTAGGGAGCATCCTACCGCAAAAATTTTTCAAATCGGTTCATTAACAGCCGAGATAGAAATATTTCAGCACCGCGAGCCCATGATTTCAGGAGGCGAGCTCCACTGCATAGCGAGACACTCTTTCCACTCGCCCCGTCTAGCCTCCGCAAGCGAAATTCCTTCCCTGCGTTCTCCCATACCACACCTCGAGGATCGCATGATGGACACGTCACGGGCCCTGCTTTCGTTTTTTTTTTCTCCTCGCGTCTTGGCAATGCGGCACACTTTTGCTGACGGCATCACGTGCGACCTGTTTTGAATGTCTCGTTTTGTGCAGCGCACGATTTTGTGCGCTGTGCACGAGGACACCTGACTAACGGCATAAGTTAGTGCTACACGAATACTGAGGCAGAAGACACAAGCAGATCACAGAGCATGATCCCACGCTGGAACACGGTAGAAAATGATATAGTTTAGGTGTCTGTACACGGGACTGCATGACATGGAAACAAGCAGACGAAACGGAAGTACATCTCTCTTGCTGCGGTGCAAAGTAAAACGAAAACATGCAGACATTCGGTCTGTGGGTTTAAAATTGCTGCCTCTAAGCCCTTTACATCGATAGCAACTACCATATTGGCATGGCCTATGTGACATCTTTTAGTTTTTGTTTTTGTTATCACACTTTCTACCTTATTTGTTGTTGCTGTTACAGTACTTGGCGATGTTGTATTGATCCATCTGAATTGCATGTATTCTTGTATTAGTGGAATGTATTTATATCCACTCCTGTTAGGGTCTCCTGACTGCCTGCAGTGTCCTCTAAATAAAAGATAAAATTAAAAATAAGTGTGTGGCCACCGTCATCTCGTCTGTTACGAAGTATTCCGAAGTCGTGTGCATGCCATCCCAGATTCCCTTGGTTTGCATGGCCTGGCACCAAACAACACAACAGGGGTGTCGTCATTGCATTGTGCCCACAGTTCTTTTATTCATAAGAACAACACAAACCATGGAACGCCTGCCCCTCGGGCTGACTGCGGATAATTACGCTCAAGCAAAAATGAAACCACACATGCACCGTTCAGATTGACCACACAGAATGCACTTAATTTCATCACCCATCAGGGTTGCCAGACTGCTGTATGCTTCAGCTGCAATATAAAAAGAAATTTCAAATGCGAAATTTCCGCTGTACTGAATGTGCTGAATTTTCGCCAGCTCTGTGAAATGTACAGTTTAACATGCAATGCATAATTCATGCTGGAAAATTTGGTGCCATGGCCCCTTCAAGAGAGCCCCGTGGGTCATTGTCATCACTGGCATGCGTACATGGCAATGACATTGGCATTGCCATCATTGCCAGGCCTCTCCCAAATACCTCTGGTAAACTCTTTCCTGCTAACCATTTGTGTATGTCTTCTATGTGGCTTGCTGTTACGCCAACTTCGAGTGCGCACACGACGACGAAAGTGGGTTAACGTTTACAGAGCTGCACTAAACAAAGAAGTATAATCTTACTTATGACGATGTGGCGAATAACAATCTTTCGCAGTTCTTATGCGGTGCTTGGCAAGCTTTTGTATTTGCTTACTCTGTGCTTAATAACTGTAATACTTTATCCTCCCACCTCCTGGTGACCAACAGAGAGTTTTAGATTCAGGGGCACACAAGGCTTGCACGCCAAGTGCGTACGCAAGCCTCTTGGGTCCTGGCAAAACCTGAGCCGACATTAGGTTCTTAAGTACGCAAGCAGCTTGTGGCCCCTAATCTAAAGCTCCTGTGATGTTGGCCTTGAGGACACTCAACCATTATAGCAAAGTAATGGATATAACAAAGTAAGCGCCTCTTCAATCTCCCCCTTCAACTTCGCTACGCGACGTTTTACCATGCTTATCTTTAAGCCAGAGAGAAATTTCATTGCATTTGGCCTTTGACTTGATCCGTGAGACAATGTGTGGAGTCTTTTAGTCCGTCTGAGAAGCACCATGTGCCGATTACAAGATGTCGATCTATGTCCACCATCTTGTTCTGTCCACAGGCACCGGCAGCGTTCGCCTTGGTATCCTTCCTCATGCATGAGGCCGTGGAGCGTCCCACAATCCGCAAGCACTTGCTCATTTTCTCGCTGGCAGCACCGTTACTAGCCATCATAACCTTCCTCGCCATAAACAGAGTGAGACTTCATTTTGTTTCTTCCGTGCACGATCCGTAAGTAGCCAAGCGCAGTAGCCACCACAGCCAGTGTCGGCACCTAATGGGCATGACATAGACGACGAGGACGTAAGGAAAGGAAACATAAAACGTCACCCTATCTTTGTTTCCTCATCTCATGTGCTCGTCTTCCACACTACACCCATTTGTTTTAACGAACTTGTGCAAGCCGCTGCACTCGTCGGCAGTTTCTTTAACAGTTGAACCCAATTATTGTGAACATGATTATTCCACAAAAACAATTGTTATATGAGCACTCTGTTGTTTGACGGTTATAGAGTCACACCCAAATATGGTGTAATGAACCCAGATGCAGTGAATTCTGCTCTATATTGAACACGCAGAACTTATTTAGCAATATTCACGCAAAATAGCTTGCTTAAAACTAATTGTACATGCAGATATTGAACTTCGAGTGCCTACAGCTTGCGTCATAGAATTGCCTGTAGCGGCTTTTTTTTTTTTTCCACTTTTGCTTTCCAAGCATTTCTTTTTTATATCTTAGATCACATGCCTGAGCATTTTTGACAGCATGTTTGAACATAACCAGGTACAGTGTAACACAATGCATAACCTGACAGAGAGCTAGAGATCCTCTCTGGTTGCTGTGTTTAGTTCAAACGTGCTGCTGAGACACTCGGGTCGGCACAAAGTGTTTCAGTACTGTCAAGTAGCTTTTCTCTATTGTGTGCAATGAACTCATCATAAATATTCATAAATATTTGTTATATACAAGTCCAGATATATAGATTTACTTTACAGTATCTAACCAGTTCATTATAACCGGGTCTGACTGAATGGGTTTGATGGTATAAGTTTGATTGCATTGTCGAGTGTGCAGTGTCTTTCCGTCACTTCCTGCTCAGCTAGCACATCAACCAGAGTTGGTGAAGGGCATTTGCTGCCTGTCCTTTTGCATGCCGTGATATGTTTGAACACTATGCAGTCACTATCTGGATCACGCATATGAATAGCTTCCAACTAGCTAGCGAGGATTGCGAGCTAATGTTTGAAGGCATACTTTCAAATGTGCCATCATTAATAATGGAACAAAGAGGTGCGTCAAAACTGTCCATAAAAACTTGCCTTCAAAACTTAAGGCCACCAATAATGTCATCAAGGCACAGCAATTAACCTCGCTGGTAACACCTGCACTTATCACAAGGTAATGCAGGCATCAAGGGTCATAAGTTGGCGTTCGTACTTGTAATAGTGCATCACAGGATTTGAAACAGGAAGGAGATCAAGTGCGCC
Source organism: Dermacentor andersoni (assembly GCF_023375885.2). Classification (NCBI taxonomy): domain Eukaryota; kingdom Metazoa; phylum Arthropoda; class Arachnida; order Ixodida; family Ixodidae; genus Dermacentor; species Dermacentor andersoni. The sequence continues at coordinate 146,604,150 of NC_092820.1, forward strand.
TATACAGACCAGGATGCGTGCAGCAACAGAAAAGTAATGTGAGAACTTTTGCACAAACTATGAAGCAGTTTGTGCAACTGAAGAGAACTGCTGCTTGTAACTCTTCATCGATTTTCTTTTTATGTTTCAATTTGTGCTTCAAAAGGTGCTGTTGAAGTGGTGCATTTGGCAGGGTTTTCTTTTTTCTCTTCCTCTATATTTTTCACTACCACAGTCCTCTTGTTGTTTTTTGTTGTCTTGAAATAATATTTCTGCACAACCCTACCAACATGCAGTCATTTGTATTTTGCAAACAGATGCTTTGGCTTTAAGAGTCATTAGATTGGGACAGGAACTGCTGCCAGTTTTATCATGTGACATTAGACAGTATTTACACCATGATCTGCCTCGGTATCACCAGTCTGTGCTTAATAAAGCTGCCACACCAACCCGCAGGGCTTGCGTTTCGGTTACGTTAGGTCAGGTGGCGGCGTGTTTCAGAGATTTTCAAAATTGCTCAAATCACAATCTGCATTATGCCCGATCCACCACATTGCCCTGAATCGGGCAAGCCACGATATCTGTCGTACAGCCATCACCGGAAAATAACTGCCTCTCACTACTGGCAGAGATAACAATATGACCGCGCTGTTGTGTTCCAGGGTGCCCCCCAGTCCATCGCGTCTCAGAACGCAACGGGAGTGGCGCTGCTCTTCAGCGCCGGCACGTTCCTCTACGTCGCCACCGTGCACGTGCTTCCCGAACTGGTGGTGCGCCATAGCACGCACCAGGCGGACAACAGAGGGCGCATGAACACTCCACCGAACGAGGGCTTCACCAGGACCGACGTGCTGGCCATCGTCGTCGGCACACTTTTGCCCATGATCCTCACGGTCGGACACCACGGTCACTAGTCGTCACAAGCTAGTCGTCTCGCCGTCAAAGTGCGACTCGTGCTCAACAAAGTGACTTCAACTGCTGGTCTGTGAAAGTGGCAGAGGAAAAAGAAAAAACTGCTTCCAACCAAGCAACCGATCTCTGCAATTTTTTGATCCGCGGTTGTTGCTGACAAACAACTTTTGAAGGCTGGCGGGAATTTTTTAAAACTATTTTTTATGGACGCCAAGGACATCTCGTTACTCGCTAATTGTTCGATTTGTGCGCACTTTTCACGAGTGCGGAACACTGGCAAGACGTTGAACATGTGAAAGAAAGCGCACGGATTTCCACGTCGATGCCAATTCGCCGAGGGATGACGGGTTTCTGCAGCGACATCGTCGTTCAATCTTCGCAATATGCCGCTTGTAATTAGACACTTGTGAATTTGTGCAAGAACGTGTTTCCCAGTTCTTGTCCTTTTCCGGAGTGCTTGGATGCCAGTCATGGCTGTACATTCCGTTCAAGCGATACGTGGCCATGGGGCCAACCATCGTACTTTCCACGTTATTTCTTGTCTATGTTCTCGTGATGATGCCTGTGTTTTATTTCCCCTTCCTTGTACTGACTCACATTGGAATGTGCATAAAATGGCAAGCCATTGTGACAGTAAAACACGCTTATTTGTTGATAATTTTTTGCAGCGTTTAAAAAAAAAGAGATGGTTGCTCATCGTAACAAAGTATTCGTTATTTGGCATCACTCCATCCAGTGTTTTTTTACTTGACACGGTGTATGTGTGAATCACCCCACGGCAGCTAAGTTTTGTTTCATTACTGCTTAAGCCGTTTGGTGTAGGACGACTTTTTCTTCCCACAACATTGTTTACTAGGATGTGCCCTCATGTTTAAAAGACAGATATTTTACGATGCAAAGAAGCAATATAGATATGAAGCTTCCTTTGTTTAAAACCAGAAATAAATGTACAAATCGTGAAGTATTCCTTTTGTTGTATTACTGCCTTACCTGCACAGGTGTCCTGTACTGCCACTATGCCCAAATCTCTATAGACAAACCGAATTTTGATGTAGGATGTTGCAAAGAAACTTGATTACTCATGTGAAAAGGAATTGTTTCTGACAAACGGTTTTCTTTTCCGTAGTCTTCTTTCGTTGTGGTTAGTACGACGCAACCAATTTGATTAAAACAATTTTCGTTTCGGTGTTGTGCGTTTCTTGTGTTCACAACTAGCAGGAGGTAGCAAAGGGGAACTGAAACTATATGGCCCCATAATGCCGGGGTTTGCAGCACAGCCATGCATGTGGTCTTGGAAGGAAGCTGTAGAGGGTAAAACTCATCTGCTGTGCCGTTTGCCACCGTTGCCATGGTGGTTTTCAACTCGGTGCAAAGGTACCGATACATTTCGGTGTATCTGGGACACTATTACAATCCATCTCATTTTGTGAAAACTGCATGGAGTCGGATAAATGCTGTTCTTGTGCCCTGTGCTTTTATGTCAACCTTAGATTAATCACTGCCTACCATTGGAGCTCGTGTTTTGAGGTAAACATTGAGAATCATTGTACTTGTACCGCTTCCAATGATATCTTACATATGTCTTATCCCACTGATATTTTTTTGTTTGTTAGGACAGTGGAATTCTGAGCATCACAGAGGCGCATATGTTTTGTGAACAACAGAGTTGCCCAAAAGACTCACTAGGGAGAACTCTGGTGCTAGCGTGTATGGGAGCAGCAAGGCGTGGCGATTCAGCCAGCGCGGGAGTGACGGTTAGCGCATGTATTTGCCTAAATGTTGTCCGTCCGGCTTTAAGACTGCTTTTGCAACTTTGAAAACTGACCACTTTCAACAGTATGTTGCATTATAAATCCAACTCTTTGCAATGGGTGGTGTCCAAGTCCACGCCCTGGCAACGGCTCTCTCTGGGTAACGGAAACAAATCTCCGAGGCCATGCTTCTGCTGGCTGCATGTGCCGGAAGCAACTGCGGCAGTCGGAAACATGTTAAACGCTGCGTTCTGAAGAAACAAAGAAGAAACTTATTGCCCTCATGCTCTTTGAGAACACGAAGCCTAATAAATCATGTGACAAGAACATCTGAAGCCACAAGCGCGAAGAATAAGGCAAATTCACGTACCTTGAGCCACCCATTATTGCCCAATTACTAAGTGGCTGAACAATTGCAGTGCAAGAGCTTTCTCTAGTAATTTTAGTAAGAAACTCTTCTCCCATATCGAGGTCGAGGCCACACCTCCTATTGTGTCATCACTCCAGCGACTACTGCCTCCTTCTTCTTCTCACTTGTTTTCTTGCTGCGCTAAGCACCTCCAGATCCGGTTGTGCACTCACTACACTTTACGGAAGCGCACACGGAAGTTGAATGTCATCTTGCACACCGTCGGAGTGCCTCCATCGAAAATAGCGTGCAGGCTTTCGTTATAATCTTCAGCTGTTCTTGTGGTGTAGATCAGTGCAAAACCTTGCACACACGGTCATCACTGCATGATCTACACACTCCGAATGTCTTGTCTGCAATGCCCAAATGCTGCGAGGACCCCTATCAGTTTTGGAGCTCCTTTAAAAGTCGAGCAGACCAGGGTGACTAGGTTTAAACAAACAAGGAGGCAATGTGGGACACAAGCTACACAATACTTTTTTTTCTTTATTGTCAACATTTATGCACGCTAGCTCATGGAAGACCAAAGAGAGAAAGACGTCTCTGGTCTTCCCCTAGAGCTCCAGTTCTGTACACAAGTGAACAATGAAAATACTCTCACAATGGCTACAGTCAACCTGCGATGAGAGACAAATTCCGCGCTGCAACTTGGTTGACAATGCACCGACGGCTGCATACATGTCAACTCCAACATTGAGCATTCCTGTTTGTTATGACTGTACACATAAACGTTGAAGATGTTCAAAGCCTATAAACAGCCCTTGCAGAACAAACCTGTGCCAATGTCGGTTGAAGCACGACTGCTGTACTTCAGCCTTTCAATAAACGTAGGTTACATGAACTGCAGAGAGAGTGTCTCCTGCTGTGTTGAACACTGCACTTAAGAAGGTCATCCGAAACTGAACAGTGTTACTGCAATAAATGTGGCGAATTTCCGAGTCAACACAGCTGCATAAAAAAAAAGCAATGCTGTCTGCGAACATAAAAAGAGCAACGGGCTAACGCAGGCTGGAAACATTTCCTAACTGAATCAATATGCTTAACCTTGCCAGCTGAAAAAGGGTTCTATGTGCACAATACCTAGCTGCAATCCATTTGAACGTGGTTCCGGCAGTCAACTTAAAATTGTAGTCCCACCAATAATGACGGGGATATTAACGTGATTTAACGAGCGAAATGTTGAGTGATGCCAAGTACTGCACCCTCCTGTACAAAAATTTGGAAGCAGTTCGAAGCAAATGAAGTACTAGAAAAATAATAAAAAAAAAAAAAGCTGAGACACGCAGAATTCGAGACAAGTGTGTCCCATTATCTTAAGTGAAGTCTCTCAGCTGGAGGTAGATGGTGTACTCAAAGAACCAAATGTGCTGCTGCTACACCAAGTACAGTTACTAAATGGCTGACTCCTCTTAAGCTTGGCCACCCGCTGTGAGTGCAATGGCCCTACACAGTAAAACTTGCAACCTGATGTGATGTGCTAGTAAAAGTGACAAGACTTGAGTAATGTGAGGATGACAATGAAACTGTGGGCAGATGAACCGTGTGCTGCTATGAAAGTGAAAACTCTTTTTTTTTAAGTGCAATGGCACAGAGCCTATTAAGATTGTTTTAGCACTTCAACACTGAAATTACTTTCTGAACTGAACATGAATGCAATGGCAACAAATTAAAGGTAAGCAAGAACTTCAGCGCAATGTAAAAAAAAAAAAACTGGGCAAACTGGAACGACTAACTATTACGATCTATAGTGCGAATGACGCAGCAGCAGAATGAATGCACACCACAAGCAAGTTGCGCATCTACCTTACCTTTGCCTTCTAATTCCATATAATCTACGCTAGAGATCGCACTGTTCAGAGTTCATGAATACACTCACCAGCTCTCTCTCTCTCTCTGTATATATATATATATATATATGTATGTGTGATTTTTTGAACAGCCAAGTGCCTAAGCGGTGCCGTAGATACAGCGTTCCTGTTTCCCAGCTGCCGAATATGCACTATGACCTCCAGGCCTTGTGCAAGACACGGTCGTGCAACCTGCTTTTCTTTTCCAGGGGTCGGTCGGAGGGGGCGGGCGGTCCACAAGTCCCTGCTCAGTTCGCAGCAAAGGTCCCCGAGCACTAGCAGCTGCAAAGTGGCGCAAACGCAATGCCTGTACAGTTGATCAGACTCCGCAAGAGGCAGCGGAGCTCATTCGTCGTAGATGGGTTCAAACTTCTCGTCTCCTAGCACGTTGATGCTGGGAGGTTCGGGGGCTGCCGGCGTCGTCTCTTCCTTTGGTGCACCCTCTTCCGCTTTGGCCTGCTCCTCCGGTGCTGCGTCTGCCGCAGCATCGGCCTTCGCGGTCGACTTGTCTTCAGACGGCTCGGTGCCCTCCGCGGATTCCGGGTCAGCAGCAGCTTCTTTGGCCGCTGCAGGGAAACGGTTGTCATGCTTACGATCAGCACCGGTCAGCAAAAATATATATATTTTTTTATGGAACACAGAGTGAGAGAAGACGCAAAGTTCCTTTGCAAGCCCTACTGCTAGTGACACAGACAGTGTGTGCCTGCCTACAACACATGCCATTCCACTTTTGTGGAGCCTTTCATCATCATCATCATCATCATCATCATCATCATCATCATCATAATCATCATCATCATTGCCCAGGACAAGTCCTTATCCTGTACAGTGTTTTCCTGTCTCTGTGTGTGATGCCGTGCCATTTTACTTAGTAAGCGAATGTTTTCCTGCAATTTACATAAGAACGAACTGCGAATCTTGCTTTGTGTAATTGTCTGATACTTCGCTGTGGCTATGACTGCATCACCTCTTGGGCGAAACCTGTGACTTCTTTTTCCTCCCTAACAAAATGAGGGCCGAATCTGACTGAACACTACAGAGGTGTTTTCCTGAAGAGTGGGCAATCCTGTATGCCTGTGAGCAATATGACACGAAGCACAGAGTCGTCTTTCTTGATCGACTGTACCCCGTGACATGAGCATTCAAACCCAACGTGCAAAATGTGGCATGTGACTTCTGCCATTGAACATTTAGAATGATTGAACGCTTTTACATTTGGCACAAATGATGAACAGTTGTGGCACTTTTACTGCGAGTTCTGCTGTTCCCTTTCACATTGTTCAACTACAGCTACAGCTAAACTATAGATAAACTACAGCTAATAATAAGTGCTGCTCTACCACACAACCGCCAACATTAAAGAACTCTTAAAATGCTGGATCTTGAGAACTCATTTCCGATTGTTGTATAACCACACCAATAGCTCTACGACTCTTGATTTGAGTCCAGTTTAGGGACAAACTGAGTTTAACAGAATGTGCATACAGTCTCCGACTGGATGTTTCAGAGCTTGATATTTCGGACCAACCTGCCACCCACTCCACAGAAAGAATGTATAACGGCAGTTGAAATTTCAGTAGCCATTAGGTAAATGTTACATTAATCAAATACTACAAATATTTCCATCCGTCTGTGGCACAGGACATTCTAGCTGCCAATATAGAGCAGAACAGCTGTTCGTAGCAACCCTAAAGAACAAATTTTCAAAATAAACAGCAGGCATCTCGAGTGCCAAAACAGTTTCCGATACTGTTAATTAAATTTTAGTATTTCTTGGCTTCAACTGCTGCATTTTTAATATCTGGCAGGTTGGTAAGTACTTATCACAGACCGAAGCACTTTCCCAGATTTCACTGTCAAATCTGCGGCACCACGTGACCTCATCGAAACAGCGTTATGCTCTGGCCTGGCTCGAAGTACAACACCTCTTTACTGCTCAGGTGCAGTACATACATAAATTGCGAGCACACTGAAAGCCCAATATCTACTCACAATACTCACTTGAACCTAGCGTATTCACTCAAATGTAGGCCTTTACTTCATTAAGAAAAATCATGTGGTGGTGATGATGATGATATAGGGTTTTGTGGCACAAGGGCACAAATCATATTGAAAAGTTGAGGGTTCAAGGAAGCACTTTAGCCAAGACTGCAAAACACTTAACACTACCTCGCGGTCACAATATGGCGGTAACCACGCAACAAACCTATCAACTAGGCTGCGAAGAAAATGGCTTTTGCCGTGTCAAAGAAAGGTCAATACCACGAGGTAAAAACAGATGTTGCTGATCAGGACACAAAGAGAAGTGGGAACGTCTGTAACGAAAGAGATTGCCCCCGTCGTTATAAGCAAGAAAAGGCAAGGAAAATCACAAACATTCGAAGCATCACTTGGTACATGTTTAGATGCCTGTCTACTTGAACGTGTTGACCGACCATAATATACTGCATGCTCTTTACGCGGTCAAATGCCCTTTTTTTTTGTTCAGCTTATATTTAAGGAACGTATTTATTTTTAAGAAAAATTTTCTGCCTTTCCCAATTTCGTGAGCTGGCCTACCATGAAAGCTGGCCTAGATTAGAGTAAATATAGCATTTATTTGTCTTTCCTTAGCCTCCCAGTCAACAGCAAACCGGTGAAAAAGTGCATCAAATGTCATCAAAAGGCTGCAGGAAAGCTTGGAGAAGGTTCCCGTAATGTGGAGCTTGCCATGATAGCAGCTGTATAGCTAAAGTTCTGCCTGAAATGCAAAAGTTTTCACGAGAACAACCTAAAACCATATCACTGGTTGCAACCAGCAAAACAGATGGGATGCATGTTCGTTAAAATGTCACGTAACCTAACCTAAAGCTAGATAGCGGCTCGCAGGGACCAGCTAAACAGCTAAACCAGGTGTCCACTAAGATCCCGCCAACATAGACAGGCACAAAGGAAATACAGTGAAATCTTGATAATTCAAAATTTCTTCACTCGAGCTGCTCTGTTGATCTTGGCAAAGTCTTTGTATTTGAATAGAGAAAGATTCCCGCGAATTCGAACTCCAAATAAAGCACAACGGTTATTTCGAACAAAATTTCTAAATTGCACGGAACGCTCTTTGGACGAACCCGAGCCAAAGGTGAAGGTTCGATGTGTCGCTAAGTACTGTAATGCCACGTGCCGTAAGAATGCCGAGGAAAGACACGTGGGAAGCCGAGACTAAACTGGAGCGAGCAGATCAGTGCGTACCCTCCGCTCCCATCCGGCTTAACCCTTTGACGGCCAATGCTGCAAATATACGGCGCTCCAAACAAGTCTCAAATGGTCGATGTCGTATATTTACGGCGCTTCCTAAGGACAGGCAAAATCAACTCTTTGTTGCCCAGTAAGTGTTGCCACCCTGTGTGGATACAAGTAATTTTCTATTTGCTCCTTAGTCTCTTGGTTTTCATTCCATGGCTTCCTTATGTTGGCATTTCAGCAAGCGCTCGCGCATCCACGCGCACGAGGGTGGGCGGTGGTTAGTTTTGGTTCGGTCTCACGGGCTGTTTCTGTTCTTGGCGCTCCTAAAAACTGATGTCTATATGGTTGATAAGCTATGGGTCAGCTCTAGATGCTCGCCTGTCTGTTGCTCACAGAGGTGCGATTACATCTTATTCACAGGTATGCGCTGGTATACACAACGATGCCACCATACGCAAACGATGCAGCCATGCCTGTGTTCCTTTTCTCTAGAATCGGCTCACGAAAACTCATTGCCCCTCATTGGCAATGGAATGAAGGATTACTGCAAGTTTCTGACTCGTTCCTTCTTCTTTTCTTTTTTTTTTTCTGGCAGGCGCAAAACCATTGAGTTTTCTTGCATGCGCTGACGCACATGGGTCAATTACGCTATGGGCGGGCGTGCTGGTTGCTCTGCTAAAAGTGAGTCGAGCGGCGATTGCTCTCATGCAGACTAGTACCCAAGTGCCGAATAAGAATACATACTCCAGTGTATATACTTTCTTACTGTTATTATAAGTATTTATAGAAGCCCATCTATATTCATGAATAAACAATGCATGTTTGCCTATGGAAAACATACTTTTGTCACTTTATGCTCACCCTAAAAAATTTGCAGTGACCTTTTATCTGCAATAAAAATATTTGAACCTGGGGGTCTCACTTGGGAAAGAATATCTACCCTTGAAGGACGTGCACTTGAATGATGGTTAGTACATGGATATGTCTGATCCTCCAAGCTTGCAGCTTCAGATGTTTGTGTGGCTTCATTTATTACGCCTTATTAGCTTTCACCTGTCCAAATTTCAAAGCAGTCTATACTTCCTTCTAAATGCAGAAGGCAGTACGACTCTGCAAACAGGCAGATTCGCTGCAAATTGCACTGGCTTCATTTGTCCATGCATGGATGGTGTAGTGGTTTTCAATATCGGGCTTCTGTGCGAGAGGTCCTGTGTTCGAATCCTGGAGCTGGACGATTTTAATGATGTTTATTAAATTATTTATAACTCAGTGCTCTTTGAGAAGTGATCAGCTTGCAAAGTCACAGACCCGTTTAAAGTCGTAAGGATGAAATTTAGACGAATCTATGTGCTAACCACCATGCTGGCTGTACCACCCTGCTTTGCGGCTTCCTTTAGACATTAGTGCCACAGTTCCCGCTAGTAATTGTATTAAGCTACACACATTACCATGCGCTCGATCCCATCATATGCAACATTGGTCAAGTGGGAGGATTGTGCACATCAGGCCACCATCCCTCTCGGCACACCCTTGCACGTTTTCACCCGTGCCCACAGCAAACAGTGTGCGAGGCACAATCTTATCACACTTGGGCTTTATAAGAAACCTGCTTCATTATCAAGGGTAAGGAACCTGATAAGGAACTGCTTCAGCGAGCATGATGATGGTGGACCAGTGTTGACAGCTGCAGAAAGCTATCTTTCGTGGCCCAGGGATTTTGCGCTGGCTCTGGCTTACTCAGTGGTGACTCACCAGGTAGGAAACGTTAACCATCACAGCAGGCATGGTTATAGTGAAGTAATTTCGATTCTCCCTTCAACTTTAATAGTAAGTTTTGGAAATAGTGCACCAAAGTGTCATTCCGTACCCAAAGCCCCCCACTCTGCTTGCATTTTTTAAATACCTTTTCGCGTTCCTTTGTACCTACCCTCAGCGATTTACGTCCCATAACTTTAGGTGCCACAGACCTAAAGCTCCCTATTATAATGATGCTTTGCTGTGTACGATTCTGCTCAGCTGGGCTCACCTGCTGATTCAGCCTGGTCACCAGCGGACTCCTCCTTTGCAGCTTCCTCGGGCTCCGTAGTGTCCATCGGTTCTGCGCCTTCACTACTGGCCGTCGCCTGTTCCGTCACCTCACCACCGTCTGTGGGGTCGGATTTCTCTCCGGCACGATCGGGCTCCTCCACCGCTGCATCTGCCGGTTCCGCGCTACTGTCGCCAACGCTGCCTTCGCCATCCGCAGCAACCTGCTCTTCGTCTGCGGACTTGTCCTTGGCAGGCCCCCTGTTCTCTTTGTCCCGGTGGATTTCTTCTTCTTCTTCTTCGCCTGGATGTGCATTCTCACGGTGGTAGAGTTCGTCGATTGCGTCCAGCTCTTCCTTGACCTTCGCACGTCGGCTCTCGATGATGGCTGCGTGGGAAAGGAACAGCACTTGCTACAACCGGACAGAAAACACCCTTAAAGTTAGGGAAGAGGAAAACAAACAGCCCTGATTACACAACAAAGACAAGTTGATGATACGTCTCAAAATCTGATGTAATACAAGTTTGGAATATAATATGAGAGGCAATTTTAGGACTGAAATTAACCCTTTCAGTGTCAGGTTTTGTTCGGAAGAGATGCACCCCTAGTGCCAGGTTTTTTTTTCCTTGGATATTAAAAAAGAAACGCAACGGTTTATTTTTGGTCATGCAGAAGGGGAAAATGACACGGAGAATGCACCCTTCGTACGGTCTTCACATTCTTATCTTCATTTGATATCTACTACCTAGTTTCGTTTCTGACGCACACGTAAATGTGCCAGAGTAACATTGAATGGGTAAAAAAAATAATAACAATAAAGTATGTTAATGTAACATGACTAGAAAGACTTGGCTTTGGGTTATACGTAAGTCCAGAAAATGGTTATAAATTCTTCAGGAAAACTTACGTACCCAAATATAACACAGGAGTACAAACTTGACATGCCAAAATCTCTGCAGCCTGCCCTAACTTTTCTAAGAAAGAACTTGTATTATGTGCAATATCTTTAGGTAGTCTAGCTTGAAATGGGGGGGGGGAAAGAAAGTCAATCTGGCCAGGATGTACAACACATGCACCAAACAGCTAGCAGCCCATTTGGGTGTCAGAATGAATACTAAGGGAAGACAATATTTAGTTGGGGGCAGTAAAGAACCCAATGGACTGTGTGATGAGTGTTGTATTTACTAAATTGAAATGCGCACTCCCTTCGGAGAAAAGTAAGACTCGAAGATAGATGCTCGTAAGAAGCAAGCACAAAACCAAGGTTTCACTAGCCACATGCAATCATTATTGGCAACAAAGCTGTCTTACAACTTATACACTTGCAGAAAATTATGCAAATATAGTTGAACCTTGTTATAACGAAGCTGTATCCAACATGAAAATACAGTGCAACCTCATTAAGCAGGTACATATTAATGAGGCTTTACTGTACCTTCACTACATCTGATATTCTTTATGTAAGCAAACAGTTTTTACACGCTGATGTCGATGGGAAAAAATGCACTACGACTCAGTTTGCAGTGAAGTCTAGAGTCTGCAGTCAGAAAAACCTAGATTTACTTTGTTATACCTAACAATTAATTGTATTGGAGCTCCTTACATCAGTACAATTCCATTTGTGCTTGTAATGCACTGGGCCCATATTGAATGACGTGCATTGTGGGGGGGATATTGGTTATGTATGTGTGTGGTACACCATGCAACAAATCATTAACAAACAGCTGTATCTGGTAGTTAAAAAAGCGATTAATCCTCCAGTACGCAGAGGCATCACACCAACCGAGGATGCGTTTCTGGGATTCCTTGAGCCGCTTCTGCGTTTCCGGCGTGTGCCTGGCCGGTTTGAACATGATGTGTGGCTTGGTCCTCGTGTGGATGAAGTTGAGCAGCAGTCGCTGGCGAGCCTCGGCTTCCTCGTGCTGAGAGAGGGCATGGAGGAAAAAAAGAAAAAAAGAATCTCCGTCACCATAAAGGAAGCGCGTGAAATTTTACAAGACGATGAATCGTTGCCGTGATCCAGTTAGCGTTTAGTGGCGCAGCACTCAGCTGAATCCAAGTCATCATCATTATCATCATCATCATCAGCCTATTTTATGTAATGTCCACTGCAGGACGGCCTCTCCCAGCTATTGCAAAGTTCCCCTGTCCCGTGCCAGCTGACCCAACCTTACGTCTGCAAAATCGTTAATTTCATCACACCACCCAGTTATCTGCAGTCCTCGACTGTGTCTTCCTTCCCTTGGCACTCTAATAAATTTGAGCCTCGTTATAATGAAGTCTTAACTGACAAGAAAATACCTTCGTTATATTCGATATTCATTATAAGCATAATTTGCTACCCAATGATATTGGTGAGGAAGTTTTTATATTTGCTTCGCTATATCCCTCTTCTATATGGCATCTTGGGCTGCCATTTTCTTTCTTGTATGCAGTTTTTAGAATATTGCATAGCCCTGTGCTTAAACAAATATTGCTTACATGCTATAAGTTTTTACGTGCCCTGTAAAGTGTGTTCTACCGCAAGGATATTTTTAAATTGCTTTATTAATAGCCGAGACAGAAATATTTGAACTGTCACCAATGCATAAGGAAGTGAGCTTCACTTCCAAAACACACTTTCCCCTTGCCCCGTCCAGCCTCCGCAAGCGAAATTCTTTCCCTGCATTCTCCAATAACGGTGCCGAAGGACTGCGTCATGGGCCTCGCCTTATTTTGTTGCTGTTACATTGGTCTCGTTTCGAACTGCGCGTGATTTTGCGCACTGCACAAGAACATGCGACTAGTGATATGATAAGTCAGTGCAACACAAGCATTGAGGCTGATGCAAGCAGATCAAAGAGCACAATCGTGTGCTGGACACTGGTACTAGAAACACAAGTACACTAAACAGAAGTACGTCCCTCTTGCTACAACACATAGTGAAGCCAAGACTTGTAGACAGTCGAGTTGTAGGATTTACTATTTCTCAAACCTTTAAATCATATAGTGAAGCAATAGGTTCAACGAATAACTGATGTTGCCTTGAATAATTCTCGATGTCACTTGTCATGGTAAGTGACATTTCAGCAATGTGAATTACCGTATTTATTCAAATCTAGGCTGATAGTTCTTTTTGAAATACTCATACCAAGCTCTAGGGTAGGCTCAGGTTAGAGGGTTTAAAAAATGTGCCAGTTTGTAATTGGAAATGATAAATCTGAAGCATAGCTAGCGCCATTTGGAAAAGTCAGTACCGCAGCCACTATTAGCTGCGCCAGTAGTCAACTGAAGTAAACGAGCGACGTCGCTATTTTGACCTGTGTCGTATTGGTGTGCGGCGTGGATCATAATGTGGCGTTATCATAATGGCACCAAACGGGCGATGCCACTATAGTGCCGCAACTAGGAGATGACAGCGACAAGGTAAATAAGCGCGCGATAACAGAGAAGAACTGTTCACCGAGACCGCGTCGTTTCGATGTGTGCGAGCAGTGCCGCACTGTCTGCGCAAACATGGGCGCACGTCCGCAAGCGTGCATGTGGTCTGGGCTGTAGCGACGAAGCCAGCAACGATGATAACGTAGAGTGAGCTCGGCATGCTCATATTTAATAAATGCTGTTTTCAATTTTGTGAACGCTGTCCTCACTTTTCTTGTTCGGCCTACATTCGAGGCAAGTTTTTTCGCTTTCTTCTGGATTCGGAAATTTGGGAGTTGGCTTAGAATCGGGGCTGGCTTAGATTCGAGTAAGCACGGTACGTAGGTGCATTTATGCGTTTGATCTTGACTGTCCTGCTGAGAGGCTGAGAGCGCGGCTTCCTTGAGAAGATCGTGGGGCGTTTGATTTGAAATTTGAGCTAACTTTAGTTGTGGTGCGCATCAGTGTAATACCTTGCGGACACGATCATCAGCAGCGATTGTATATGCTGCGCTTGTCTGTTTACCATGGCCAAGCCTGGTGAGGGGCATTTAAAATGACTGTCGGGAACAGAATCGATCTTTCATTATATTTGACGCAATGTTCCGGTTGTAAAGTGATGTTAGCCGCAATTAGACTGCCTTGCAAGCGCTGACGGCGCATGCATTTATCGTTTGGAATCTTTCCCTTGTTCTCCCTTTCCCCTTCCCCTTCTCCATTCCGTATATATACGCTCAGAGACGGAAGCAATAAGCATTCATGTTCCAACCTTTGAACTGTGTGCTGTCGTATACAGTAAGACATGCCACGTGTGTTGTAACTATCTAACAATTCCTAAAATTGTAGAACGAGCCCTACTTTGTGAACAGCGAAGCGATCAATGAGATGAGAGCCCACTCACCAGGCGGGCCACCTCCAGCTTCAGCTCCAGCCGACGCAATCCCTGCTGCTTCTGGCGCCGTGCCAGGAAGAGGTCCTGCCGTTCCTTGCGCAGCTCCGCCTTTTCACGCTCGGCCGCCTCCTCCAGCTTCTGCTCAATTTCAGCACGTTTCTGGGACTGCGTGGGAGGGGTGGGGGGTGAAGAAATATGTTTTGGTCACAAAATGATTCACTGATCGTGACGCAAATAAAATGACTCACGAATGTACATTAAAGAAAAAAAAAACATTTTTCTGTTCAGTTTAATAAAATCTTCTATGTTTATGAATACATGCTGTAAGCTACTGTAGTTACTGGAATCTAACGTGCACTTTTTTTTGCCGATAAAACAGGTCCGAAAATTGCATGCACGTTAGAATCGACTACGACCCTAAATCTGTGTTACAATATCTCCATCGGCATTTCAAAATGGCTGCCTTGTACGTGCTTCGAGCCTAGCTGCCATAGCTTTCTCCATGTGCTGTAGTATGTGTGCTTGGGCAATGATTCCTTTGGCTTAGGTTAGTGCACCATCTGTCTTCCCATTTTCTGCGTTTGCTCAAACAGCGTGGAAGTTCCGACTGCAAATACATGCCGAGTACATCACGAGGCCGCAATTAAAAGCAAAGCGATCACGTGTGTGGAGACGAAAGAATGGTGGTCGTTTCTTTTTTTTTTTTTTGCTCACAGAAAATGGGCGCGCGTTACAATCGAGGGTGTGTTACAATCGAGCAAATATGGTAATCCCTGTGTATGTGAAATGCTTTTTTTTATATAGCAGGTACAGAGGCTTCAATCGGTGGCTACTGCTATACCTTTTAACTTGTCTGCATTTCTTGGTGCGCGTCATGAAAAATAAAGCATGACGTTGTGACACAGGACAAACGCACCTGAACCTGGTCCTTTCGCTTGGTCTCCTCACTCTGGAACTTCTGCAGGGTGCCCAGCATCATGCCAAACATGCGCCTGTTGCGCTCCATGCACTTGCGGTCACCCTTCTGCAGGGCGCTCACTTCCCGACGCGTCCGCAGGGACTCCTTGGCGGGTGCCGCCACCACCGAAGATTGGACGCCGCCCTGCCGATCGCAACAGTTCACACGTCACTCGGCATGTGCCGGCCGAATGCTTTGCTGAATTCGGTAATCACGCTTTACCCCGAGGAAGCGTATACCAAATGCAAGTTTAAAAATGTGCGTGAGAAAGTGCTAGGTATGGCACAGCTGTTAGGAAGACAAGGAAATACCATATTTGTGCAAGGCCCAGACTTCTCTTTCTTTCCCAAACAGTATTTACATACATGGCACAGATATTACGCGAGTCAGGCTTATGCCAACTTGCTTATGCAAGTGGCACTTACTGAAATGTCTCTTCCAGATTTTAGCTATCCAAGGTAGGCATGTAGGTCTTACACAAAGAAATAACGGTAGGTGCTGCGGCTAATCGCAACTTTGGGCTCAACTTCCTCTTGTTAAGTGTTCCTAGCATGACACAGACACTGTAGCACAGACGCAAACTGGAGTATACGAAATTGTGAACACATTGCAATGGCTCTGTGTCTATTGGTGTGTGTGCTGCTGTTGGGGCACAATGAACCCCAGGATTTTTGTTTGCTTGCTTTGTGGTGGCATGACTTCAGCCACAGCATAGCCGACGAAGACAATGAATGCCACATGCTGTAAGAATACACCAGTGTGCTGAACCTCAGCGGCCGTTTCCTCCAGCTGCTTCCTGGACTGTCGGCAACGAGGTTGGGTGATTTATTTTTATTTATGTACTATATTCAATGAACCGCGGCCGCCAAGGCCCACTATGCACGCCATCTCCACAGTTTGCTATAGTAACAGCAGTACAAGCATAACTGAGCATACCATAGCATTAGCACTCAACGAGCAGGGTTTCAAGATGAAAAGAGGCTTGTGTCAGAGAGTGTGAACCGCGGGATGATGTGATGTCACGGAAAGTGTATCAATACGCTTGAACAGCAGAAAGTTAGTCTTTCTGCAGACTGCTCCTCGCAGAAAGGTTGCAAGTGGTGATCATAAGGCCCAATGCTTAAAAGTGGGGTCGTGAATGGCGGTTGTAAACGATGCCTGCTGAAGATTGAACGTGACTGTGCACTTTACTTAACGGGAGTGGCATTATTTTCAGCAGATCACTTTCAAGGATACGACCACTCTTCGAGAGACTTCATATGACTAGGACTGAGCGCATCGGCGTCCATGGGTGTGTGTTTCTGGCCCTGAGCCAGGACTGCCATATCCTGTAGACACCGATGTGTCTGGTTCTAGTCGCACAAAATTTCTAAAAAGTTTTTTTTTGGGGGAAAAAAGCAAAGTGAACAACCGAGAAAACATTCACAGGCCCAAAACATCTTGGCACTGGCGCTTACATTACAATCAGAAAGCAGGGGGTGGCTGCCAGACATCAAATCACACGTTCCAGCTTTGTAATGATAAAAGCTGGAACGCAAAACACGCGTTCCAGCTTTCCAAGGCACAAACTGAAAGCATACATGCCAATGTCCCAAGTTAACTTGCAGGGAAAGACCAAGAAGCCACGCCGTTTGGCATGTGATCAAAGTGCCTAATGAGTGACACAAAATTTGTTGACAATCGTACACCTTAAAAGAGGGCAGAGCTGCCCCTTAAAGCAACACAAGACATAAAGGCGCATTCAATCAACCATCTTTAAGAACATCTGTAGGACACTTGCTGGTAGCTGCAGTACCCAAACACCTTGGTAGTTCTGCTTCCTCTCAGTCTCGGTGCAATTCTGCAAACATTCACAATGCATTACTGCCAAGTTTCTGTGCCATGAGCGTCATGCGATAGCATATGTTGATTACAGTTTCCTGCAGTGGCAGCTCTGCGTGATAAATGACCATCATCAGCCTACTTTTATGTCCACTGCAGGGCGAAGGCCTAGGTACACAGAAAAGCAGGCCACAAAAGCTGACTTGCACTAATCAATATCTGAGGCAGAGGACAACAGTTAATACCTTTCTTGGTAGCTCTTCCTCATCACCGCTGTCCTCTGCTGGAGCTTTGATTGGTGTCCTGCAAGAGTCAATTGCAAAGATTAAGTACTGCAATAGCTGCAGGACACAGGTGTGGCGGGAATATAACAGTATGTTATATAATAGACATTTCATCTCTCTTAAAAGTTAAGTGAAGACTTTACTTCGAAGCCAACTTCAACTTCCCCATCCAAATATGCATGTGAAAAAAACACAAATTATCTTGCTAGACTACTAGTGAAACAATCTGAATAGAATATGTTGCATTAAGAGAGAAGGCTGAATTCTACTGACTTCGGGAGGCAGAATTTTAATTTAGGGCTTCAGTTTTTTTCTTCTTCTTTTTTACATAAATTGCCGAAGATTGGAAAAGTTAAAAAACATGGAAAAACAGCATTTGAAAATTCCTAACTCAGCACCAAAAAACGGTATTGCAGTACTGTAAACTGCACCTGTTGTTAGAGCATCTGAAGCTGACACATTCTATGTACGAGTCAAAAGCTTATGCGAAACTGTTGAAATGTTTACAAGAGTTTTTTCAACATTCCTACAGACAAATTTGTGGTGTACATTTTGTAGAAGTATGTAACACATGCATCTTCTTTTATATGCAAAAGCCCTCATAAGATTCAGTGCAGTGGATGCCGCGCGAACTATTCAGTACCCATGAATTTATAATTTTAGAGCAGAGGTGAAGTTTTCGTGTAAATCAGGGACAGTATCATCACGGTTATTAGTTTGTAGTGCAGTTATCTTTTATCTGCTATGCTTTTTATGGAATATAACTACTTCAGATATATTCCAGATACAACTCGTGGACGGTAAGCTATGTCAACCTTTGTGCTTGTAATATGCAATGTAATATGTGCAAGCGCAACTGGTGCACTGTGGACCCTGTTTGCAGGGACGTGTCCCTCTGCTTGTTTGGTGGTACATAGGTACAGATCTGTGATATCTCACATGTAATAATTATGTCACATTTTGTGAAATGGAATTATAAGACTTAATGTTGCAGCAAATTACTTCATGCATACATTCCATATGTGATGCACCATTCTTTCTTTTGCGCACAAACGTCAGCACTGCCTGCTATGCATGAAATGGAGTGTAGGCCAGCCTACACCTGAGGTAAACATGGGACGTGCAGACGGTACGTCAAGCAAAATCCACACGAAGGTTGGCGAGTTGTGAGGTGCACCATTAGAGAGGTTTAGTGTGTCTGGTATTCAGGTAAATGCAAGCAGACTGGGCATTTTGCCAGATGAGCAGAGGCAGGTGAACGGCCTGCACGGTGCAGCCATCTGGTGGCATAAAGCTCAACCAGACAAACACAGAGCTAATATTGCAGTAAACAAGTGTATCTTACTTTGCTTCTTTGTAAATTGTTGGCAGCAGCAAGATTACGCCACTGCCGAAAATTTACAGAAGCAGAGATATAGAACACACTTGTTTCCTGCAATATTAGCTCCGTGTTTGCCTAGTTGACCTCTGTTCCACCAGGTTCCTGCACCGTGCAGGTCATTCACGTTTGCACATCCACTGATCTAGAAAACGCCCTGTCCGCTTGCGTTTACCCACATACCGGACGCACTAAAACTCTATTAACATCGTCAGCAGGAGTCTATTCTTGAGTCTGATGCAGCACAAACGTCTCTCAGGCAGCGATACCCAGAGTGTTTTGTGCTGGATTAGCCAACTCCATATTATGCCTGCAAATACCTTATCTAATCACTCGATCTAATCCTCTGCTGCCCTCACGACTCTCACGAGGAACACCACCATGGGGGAACCCGTCAATCTCATGCATACGTACCGCAGCGGTGGTCCTCCGATATTTCTCCGTTTCGCAGGAGGACCTCCTGTCGCAACACCTGGCTTTCTGCAATTGTTGATAGAAAGCGCATGTAATGGACCATGCACGCTTGTCGGTGTGCACACACTTAACACTTCAACCTCAAGTCCATTTTTCTTATCGTATCACATTTATTGCACGTAATGTCCAGACTCAAAAAGTGCTCCCACTCACTTGCAGACTAAACAAATTCTATGTAAACCAGCAAGATGGCATCCAGTAGACTTGTAGCCTACAAGCCTGCAGAGGAGTCTGCAGTGCCTGAGAATAATCTTATATAACTTTGACATATTTGTCGGCCAACCATTATAATTCGTTACAGAAGGGGATATTAGCCCTACTGTTCACCTTTTCCATTCCACTCATATATAAAATAAGGAAACTTGTTTCTGAAAAGGGACTTTTTCTAACAACACATGCAGGCTGTTGAACTTTTTGTTGGGAGCATGACAATGGAAAGAGCACAGCGCACAAAATTATGCGCTTGAGTGCCACAAGTCAACTGCACCAGCTGAAAGTAGCTGATGAGCGCGGCTCATAGCGGACAAGCGAAACAAAAACGAAAAAAAGGTAGAAGAAGAAGTGCGGCCTAAGCGAGCAGAAGTTTCTGGTGGTACTGGTACAAAAGTGTGCAGCGCGCACCACGATACGGGTAGCAGTCACACCAACAAATAACAGGGCTACATTAATTACGTACACTGTGGCGAGCCCACGACGTCTGTATCGTTTGCGAAGCCCAGACTCCATCGCAGTAACAAAACGAAGCGTCGTTCGGGGGGCACTTCAGCCGTCACTGCACGCAATTCCACAAACTCTCTACTCCCACTCGCCAACCGGCATCTCAAACTGCTCCGAGATCTGCCAAAACGGACAGCCCGAAATCTCGCGGTCACGCTCCTTCCCGGGACCGAAAGTGTTCGCGGGCAGATTTATGGCTCGGCGTTGCAACTCCTTTCTTAGCGTAACTCAAGATGTTCTCTTGTTGCTCGAAGAAGTAGACAGGCAAGTGCGAATTTTTTTACAATCTGAAGGTAGGACGTCGCTTTTGTGAGAACTGTTGTATGGGAGCAGCTGTTACGGGCAGTTTCGACAGCGTTTTCCATGGCAACTCGTGCGTGTACGCGTTTTTCAAACGATGCGTATCGGTACCCACTTCGTGAACCGTTCTCGTCCACCTTGCTCGGCAGCAGCTCCTTGCGCAGGCCCTCCCGGACGGCGAGCTTGGTTCCTGCGAAAGGAAAACAAGAGACGCGTCGTGGTCCAACACATGCAGAGGCGACAAAATCGAGAGGCGACGCCGCTGAAGGCCGTAGTACGCGATGTTCACAGAACTCCCGGTGAACACCAGCCACACCGACCATTGTGCGCACAGCTCAGGAAACCAGCTCAGGAAACCAGCTCAAAACCGTGAGAGAGCTGTACAACGTCTCTCCTGCAGACGCTTTTGGGATAGTGAAATAAGCCACTGCGAACCGCTGGCGCGATTTTCGCGGATCGCAGACGCCTGCGGCTTCTCGGTCGCCGATTTGGTTGCGAGCTTGTTGGCTCGATTTGCGGCGTACGACACAAACGTGAGCTTGCCTGAACTCCTCAGGATCTCGGCCTGTGAGCTTCTTGATGGTTTCATCCACATCCTTGAGACTTTTTTGCGCCGCTTCAAACTCGGCTTTCAGCTGCGAAAACACGTTCACTGCCGCCATCTTCAGATTTATTGTTTAGGACCGCAGCAATTAATAGTCAATGACTGCACCATTAATATTGTACCACTCTCGAAAAATATATGCTGTAGATTATTTTCAGTAACTATAGTAATATATTTTTTCTAATTCCACAATTATTAATATATACTTTCTGCGGTTTGCTTAGCAGACGACGAAAAGAAACATGGCGGACGACGCGTTGTTTGAGTTCTTGTTCATGGAAATGACAAACTCTATTTATTGCCACGACGATGTTGCGGAAAGGGTGAGTGCGCCACGGCGTCGACAAATAGGTACTTCAGCTTAACGAGATAGGTGTATCGAAGAACGACGCTTGTACTGCGCGCTATTAACAACGCCAGGTGCCTCCCACCCCCCCTGAAGTAGTATTGGCAATGCCACACTGTCTTCAAAAACTTACCTTCCGCGCAGGATGCATCGGTCACCAAGCTGGAACAGATCGGCTTCTCAACTGGATATCGATTGGTTGAAAGGTAAGGTGCATTGGGCCGCCCGTGTGAACCGCGTCCCTTAGTTTAAGAATGCAGCCAAGGAAGGACGGTCTTTTTCGAAACCGTTTGCGTGCACACAGGCTCACCAAAGATTGGCCCCGGTTCAAGACCGAGCTGGACGTGATAAAATTCATTTGCAAAGAGTTCTGGTCTGCGGTGTACAAGAAACAGATCGACAACCTGAGGACAAACCACCACGTATGTTACAGGAATTGAGTTGCCCTGTGAGAATTGCGTAGCGCGTTGGCTAGTTCGTTTAATTTGCCTTGTTTTCTGATACAGGGAGTCTACGTCCTACACGATAACAAGTTCCGGTTCTTGACGCAGCTGTCCAACAACAAACAGTACATTGAGATGGCACCCAAGGTAAGTTTAAAGCTTTAATTGTTGACTTTAAAAAGAAACAAAGAAAAAGGAAACGTTGGGCATTCCGAATTTCACTACGGTTACCGTTCGTCGTTGTTGAATTTGTCAATTTGGTGGACAGAGGATTGGGTGAAATGTTCAGGGACATCCAGCCCGTCTCGTAGATCCAGGGACGCGGTGCACCAATTCCCTCAACCCCACCAAGAATGAGGGAAATTGTATTGTTGAAACCAGCGCCTCTCCTCAAACCAGGCCGTTTCCCCAAGACCGGTGATCTTCGTAAGGCAGTTCTGCAGAAGTCAAACAGCAGGAGCTCGTATCACACCAGTCTTGCTGGTAGCTACCTGATGCTACGAATAATCTCCTCTAGTCGCAGTAGGTGGTCAACAACAATACCTGTGGTGATAGTTCAGGAAACGCTTTCGTTTCTTCCTCCGGATGTTAAGCCCCTGGAAAGCCCTAGCGTTAAATCAGAAACCTCCGTAGCAACCTGGAAAAGCGAGTGAGTTCCTGGTTGTATCAGGATTTGCAGTGATGCTTGCTGCTCAAGAGTATGGTCATGGCAATATACTATTGCCACTTTTGATCGATGTGATCCACTTTATCGTGAGTGCGAGAGAATTAACAGGAAAGGTGAAACGCACTGGAAATATTCCTGTCTTGTGGCCCTCATAACCGCTGCTGCAAATGCTCATGATTTTGTTTGCATTTGACAGGTGCATGGCCTACTGCTATGACATTAAATGGCAATCAACCATTTTAAGCTTGCAAAAAATGTGCCTTCCTCGCAGTACTTGGCATTCACGTGTGGTCTGATTCGTGGAACCCTTGCCAACCTGGGCATCAACAGCGTTGTGACTGTTGAAGTCACTGCCATGCCTGCGTGTAAGTCGCTGCCTTCTCCCTTTTCTGCTTACATTCTAGTACGTAAAGCACTGTCAACTTCAGAAAAAGTTCTTGAAGCGAGGGTTTTGTGTACATGCTCAATTTCCACACAGTTTGTTGATGCAACACGCTGAATAGAAGACCAGTGTGTCACCAGCACATGCTAAAACAGAGTTTAACTGTGTATTTTGGGCTTCGCAGTCTCTTGTAAAACTTCAGACACCAACTCCACATGATGTGCATTCAAAACGTGAATGGAACCCGACTAACAAAATGGCAGTGGCATGCAACCTAGTGAGAAAGCAAATTGCATACCAAGCACAGTAATGGACCTGGTGTGCTTGCAACTCTGGCATGCTAAAGGGAAACACTAAGTTAGATTTAGATTGACAAACCATTCTTTCTAAACTCCATTTTCATTAAGTTTGCAGTAATAAATTGATTATTAGAAAAGAAAATTAAGGCCAAGGTCTCATTTCTTGAATGTTGTGATGAAACCATTTCTAGTATGCAAGTGTGACATCACAAATTTCAAGACATCTTCTTGTATTTGGGGCACTCTGGTGCAGCAGAAGTCCTCAAAACTCGTTAAGTGTAGCCTTTCGATCATTTAGAATACAATAAACGCCGCCTTATAGTTAAAAAATAGACTACGCTGTAGCACAAACCATCAAAATTCACATCGCATTGAGTTGGTGCCGGAATATCAAGATGACATTGCCAGTGTTTCTTTTCTTTTTTTGTTCTTGCATCTTTTCTGGCTTAACAAGGCTCCTGTCACAGGAAGTGTTTCTTTTTTGGTACGCAGAAGCATATTTAATAATACAGTTCAGCTAATTTTTCTTTTTAGCATTCCTTCGAACTGTATTAGTAAATAAGCCTTCTGCAGTGCCAGGAAAGCCACTCTTTACTGTGAGAGGAGGCATAGTAAGTGACATGGATTGCGACAGTGTCTACTTTGGTCTATTTACTTGTTTACTAGTAAAGAAGGGGCTGTGCTGCATTGTAAGGGAATCGAAGATTAAACAAAGCAAATTTCAATAGCTTTTGCCGTGCCAGAACGTCTGAAGTACGAGCAATTAGTTTATTCAAGGCATCACACTGATGTGCCAGCACTTCAGTTCTGCCTTGAAATAAAAAACAAAAAGCTTTGACCTTGAAAAAAAATTTTTTTTTCATATTTCAACATTTTTTTCCACCGAGTGAATGAAAACAAATTTCTGAAAGAACACTTTACTTGTCAAAACTCATTTAGCATTGCTATTAAATGTCCGTAAACCCTTAACTGGTGATGATGATAAAATTATGACAAAGGTTGCACTACCTTGTAATTTTTATGCATAAATAAATCATACAGAATGTCTCTTTTCATCTTTCATAACAGGAGCAGTAAGAGCACTATAGGAATTTCTGCTACTATAGCTTTTAGAAGAAAGATATCTGCACTTTTCATAAGCTCTTAGAACTTCTCACGGCACTTAAGGGTTTGAAGCAATGCAATTGCACGATCGTAAACCTTGATCTTGGAACTGCATCCCATTTACTTCTGGTGCACATAGACTGACTGTAGGCAGAGTACATGTGCACGAGGCGAACAAAGGCAGGCACACACTGCTGTTCATATTGTCACGGTGCCACGAGAGGGACAAAGACGATGATCACCTACAAGACGAAAGAGACGACGTAGTGGGGCTGATCTAACGTTCGGCTATATTGGTTGTACCGGCCATATCTTCTGCAGAGTAAACACAATCCCGTTTAACCTTATATCACTGCCCTTTTCATTTTAATTGTGGACCACCAATGAGCTAAACTCTTGGATGTATAGTGCACACATTAAAGCATGTTATGGCAATCAAGGCACTTTGTGAAAGAAAAGCTTCATTGTGAACATGCCAGTAGGGATGACAGATGACCTGATGTAGCACTGTATCTTAGATTGTGAAAAAGCCAACTTATCAGCTCCAGTTAGGCCCACAAAGCCAAACGTATCATCTTCAACATGCTTATTTTGAAACCTTAGGCATGGGAAACATAATTCAAAGCCCATAGTAGTGTTTTCGGTACACTGGATCAAAGTTCCACTTGCGTGTAGCTCAGCAAACGAATGACTAATTAATTACTATACTGATTAACACACTCCCTACGACATGAGTCAAGGCAGTCATTCCCCCTGTGCGGCTTTTCTGCAGCGCACAAGTGACACTTTTTTTTAAAAGTGAACGGAGAGGAAAATTCTTATTGCTTCTGATCATACGTGTTGGGCCACCATCTCTCTTTTTAAACTTGAGGAAGTTTCAAAGGAGCAAAACTCCCTGGCGATGCCTGACGTGGTGGCTTAGCGGCTATGGTGTTGTGCTGCTAAGCACGAGGTCATGGGATGAAATCCCAGCCGCAGCAGCCACATTTCAGTGGTGGTGAAATGCAAAAATGCCCATATTCCGTGCATTGTGTGACATATTAAAGATCCCCTGGTGGTCAGAATTAATCCGGAGTCCCCCACTACGGCATTCATCATAATCAAATCGTGGTTTTGGAATGTAAAACCCCAGAATTAAACTCCTTGGCGAAACACCGGTGGCTCATGACACACCAGAGGAATATGACAAGTCATCGCACACGTGAATTGAGACTTTAAAAAGTGCTGCCTAAATGAACATAATTTTTTACTCAAATACCATTTCATTGTTGTTTTGGTACCAGTGTACTCCTCTGTGTCCAGAAGTAAAGGTGATCAAGTTGTTCTCATGTTTTTTTTTTTTTTTTTTATGGGGAATGGTGTTTGGGCGTTGTGATGTTAAATGTGCAGATCTTATTTAAAAATGCAAAGTACCACGTGTATACTTATCGAAGCTACCTTTTGCTTCACAGGCAAATTTCAAGTCCAGGCTGCACAAAACTCATGAAGAACTCATCAAGTCTTTGTCCCTGTACATCAGAATTTGTGTTACATAAAAGTCAGTGAAGGTGTGTTTACTCTTTTTTGATTCTTTTGCACCATTCACCCAGAGGACTTCTCGCAGGGATCAGTGAAGGGATCACCCACAATGTTGTTTCCGGTAAGGCTTGCATGCCGCCACTGAGCAGACGAAGGTGCTACGGTTTGGCGCTTATCTCTCCCTGGCCATTTGTAGCTTTTTGCAATTCTCGTTTTTGCTGAACATGTTTTACTGCTATGAAGCACACTCTCCCCCAACCCGACGCTCCCTGGTGGCGTTCCCTGATGAAATCGTGATGTCCTCACATGGTGTGCTTCTCTTGCAGTGGGAAGGTGGATTTCCCCCTCGTGAGAATACCACTTCGTGCAAGAAACATAACAGTAGTGGGACCCTGAGTATGAAAAATGTGAAATTTGCCTGCAAGTAGATTTCAGTCGCATAGCAGAGTGCCTTGCGAGATGAGTCATGGGAAACGAGGAGGCTAGTCAAGCTGAATCTAGGAAACGAACTGCCCACTCCTAAGGCTGCGTTATGGTGCACCACTTCACACCTACAAATCCATGGTGATGAGCAACGCTGGATGACACCCCTCAATGCTAAGCTGGGCATTCGTGCTGTAGGAGTTTGGATCATAAATCCACTCTGCTGTCACTTTTGGCAAAAAAGAAATTGCTGTTGGGCCAGTTGTAAATTCATCTCAGTAAAAGCTGAAGTGTACGAAAAACGAACATACATGCACCTATGCATGCAGGTGTTTGTGCGCAAGTGCATGCACAGTGATGGTGTACAAATGTGGGTACCCATACTGGGACCCGTGCTGCTTACACCACATTGACTTGTTGGCATGTCCATGAGAAAAAGAAAACCTTCAATTAATGGGCAAGAACTCGAGGAAATTTTTAAAATTTTCTGTCTTTTGTTGTTCAGATGTGCATGATGTAAAGTTCTCGCTTCATAGAAAAAAATTCAGACCATAAAGGGTCAGGACATCAAGCACACACGTAATGCTGCAGAACTTGTACCTTTGTAGAGTGCCTGTGAATGACGTAAAAGAAGACACGTGCACGACTGGTAAGTTAACAGTCCGCTATATTTGAAATGATGTGCTAGTCACTAAAATTCTTGAGAGGTCAACAATGCATCTGAAAGGAACACTTGCAGCCTACTTCATCAATCATCATTGAGTGGCTCTGTGGGTGAGTGCTTCAATGGCGACTCCACTTGAAGACGCCTTTGCACAGACATTCAAGGGCTGGTGAGCTACTGTCCACGGTCACAGGAAGGGGGGCACCCAAATGTTCAAGCTCCGCTGAAAACTGTAGGAGGCAAACACAATGGCCGCTGTCTGGAGGCGTCCCAATCCAGTAACGGCTGCAAAAAAACCCCGCAAAAACATTACAAACCTTATAATGTCAAACACTGAAAGCATTACAAACTCTCAACTGTACTTCGTCTTATTAAATCCATGTAGTGAAGCGAAAGCTTAAGGTTCATGTAAGCCAATCAGCAATGAGAGCCGACTGCGTGTGCCAAAGAATACAGAAAGATCCACTCACTGTGCAATATTAATCTTTTCGTGAAGCTTTCATTCAGTTGGCATGGCAGAACTTGGGATGCTTTGTTAAAGGGGCCCTGAAACTCTTTTTGAACATAGTCATTCTATTGTAGAGGCTGCTGTGAACATGTGAACCGAATACTACTGCACTGCCTGCAGAAGAGAATTTACAATCTTGTGACAAATGCAGCAAAAGATCGCTTGCCCTCGCTTCTGCAATGCTATTGCACCAAAAGCAGCTGGCCAACCACCGCTATTGGCTGATGTTGTGATTGCGAGAGCATTCTTAGTAATACATAATTGCTAATTTTGAGTTAAATGATAAAATAGTATAGATGTCTGCG
The DNA here is from genome assembly GCF_023375885.2 of Dermacentor andersoni. Lineage (NCBI taxonomy): Eukaryota > Metazoa > Arthropoda > Arachnida > Ixodida > Ixodidae > Dermacentor > Dermacentor andersoni. The sequence continues at coordinate 146,631,782 of NC_092820.1, forward strand.
GTCTAAAAAAAATAATAATAATTTTGTCTTCGCACTGTGCATGACCTCAGAACTGGCAGTAGCGTGCTGCGTAGTCTACCACGGCTGTGATGAGGTGCCGCGAGCTTTTCGCCGCTGCAATCAACTCTCGACTGGGCTTTTTCCCTCTCGGCTTCCCTGCCATGTAGCTTCTGCTAGCAGAGACGCAAAGATAGGGGAAGCTGGGTATTGGTGCAATAACTCCACTTATAGTTGAAGCATTCAAAAAATGTTTGCGGCATGAAATTCGCGAGACGACGTCCTTTAGCAGTGAGGCCATTCTGTGACTAGCTATAACTGAGTTTCAGCCAGGGCCCCTTTAAGTGTGCTTAGTGTTCTCTCTATGCACAGACGATGACATGAAAATGTAACGTCCCATTTCTGTTCTGTCCACAGACATTCACCGTGAGACAAATGAGACATCCACCCAAACGTAGCTAAGTGCTACATAGGAAAGCCATACGAATTCCTCGAAAGAAAAGGTTCACTAAAAGCTTCGCTTTTCTTTACTGACTATTACGTCAAACTCTTGCCTTTGCTTCTGAGTTGTTGATAAATTTGACTTCGCCTGCCATCTGCTAGTTGCCTGGTTAGTGCAGATGGTAGAGTGGCTGCCCCGAAAAGGCAGTTGTCCCGGGTTCGGGTCCTTGACCAGGACCCGGACTTCGCAATTTTTCTTCAACTGCAAAGCTTTTCTTTCAAGGAACCCGTATGGGTTTCTTTTGCAGCACTTAGGTATGTTTGGGTGGATGTCTCATTTTCCCTTCATTACTTCTCTTCACCTTGCGGGTTTCCACGGAACTATTACAACACAAAGTATGTGTACATTTAAAACACTGGCCATCCATAGAAGTTCAGCTACACAGTCAGTGAATGCATCAATACTTCATCATTCAAAGTAACTTGTAAGTGGATGCCTGCCTGGCTTAGCTAATACAGTCGAACCTCGTCATGGCAAAATCTGATTCATCATAAAAATACCTTCGTTATAAGCACGTATTTCCTACATGCTGATATCAGTGAGAAATATTTTGAATTTACTTCATTAAATCCAATAATTCCTTATACTGAGGTCCATCTGTATGCAACCATGCTATCTTCTGACATGACCTAAAATTCAAAAGATTAGCAAGCTTCTTGTACCAAAGTAATTAAACAGCGCTGAGAAGACAAAGCCACCTGCAAGTCGTAACAGCCTTGGTACAGAAAATGCTGACAGACAAACCTACCACCAATGTACTACTCATCTGTGCTAGTTGGTAATCCAAAGCTTAAAACTTTCAGCACGAAAAAGAAAAATTATCTAGACAAAGGCATATGAGAACATGTGCTTGGGACTTTCGTATAGAAAGCTCAAATAATGAGCTCAGCGCACACGTCCACAACACAGGCATATAACAGGGCATACCAAAGGTTGCCTAGGAATTAGGTGAAAGACGCGTACCTCTACAGGCTTGCACCTGGGAGAACAGGAAGAAGGTTGCGAGGAAGAGCTGCGACTGATAGCGGTCGCACCCCCACAGGTTGGCGGGGAGTGCCAGCAGCTTTCCGTAGCTGCCCAGTACCATGGCTCGTGCCAGCAGTGTCCTGCCAATGCACAGGAAGTGGTCAAATGACAACAGGTTGTGCCAAGAAATTTTTCACACTACTTTCAGCAGACCAGCATGTATTCAACAAGAGTAAAAAGAAAAATATGAAAGGGTGTTTGCATAGAACTGCAAGTGAAAGGACTAGTGATAGCAAGTTCAGGTTTCTCTTGCACATGGAGCCACTGAAATGCGTAGATGAAGTTGCACTAGCAAGGCACATATTTGTTGTGGTGAAGCCTCTCCGTTTGCTGCAGCATGGAAGTGCGGTGCCACTTAGTGTGCATTCGATTAATTATAGTGGTCTCCGAGATTTTGGAGCACACCTTTGCTTCTTTTTCAACCTTTCTTTTTTGTATGTGTGTGCGATCAGACATACGACACAACACGTAAGAAGCTTCAGACAAGAGGCTTCATGAACCAGTGCAAACACTAAGGCTACGTTCACACTTCGGAAACGGCAAGCAGGCGGAAAATCTTTTCCGCGCATGTGCAAGATGTTCACATTTGTTTCGCCACTGCAGCGGAAACCACTGCCGCTTTCGCCCACATCCATCTAGGCGTTCTTCAAAAGTAGCATGGGCAGCAACTTGGACTCGTCGCGGTAGCAGCAGTACCAGTCAAACAAGGATGCGTCTCAGCAGCGGCGAAGTCCCTGGCATCCATCACAGGAAGTAGAATCCGAAGTAGCAGTATCGTGGCAGCAGTAACGCTCGGACGTAGTGCGCGCAGCAGTAGAAGTCCTTTTCACCTCGTCGCCAGTTGATACAATTGAGTATGGCCCGCGAAACGCAGCCACCGAAGAAACAGGCCAGCACGCCTAGTAGTGACGAACTCACATCTTTATATGTCTTTATTGTCAAAACCCAACTACTGTGGCCCCGTATATATTGCCTGCTAGGCATGGCGCAGCAGCAACACACACACACACACACACACACACACACACACACACACACACACGCGCGCGCGCGCACACGCACACACACACACGCACACGCACACAAAAAAAACACGGCTGCCAGGGGGCGCTGCATTTAAGGAACTTTTTAAAACAGCTTAGAAGTGACCAATCTTAACTGGAAAAAGGCGGAAGCAAATGTTCCAAAATGCACGTCCGTGGGGATAGACAAAATTCCAATCAAGTTAATTAACGAATTTGGCCCAAGAAGCAAGGAAACGCTGATAAAAGCATTGGAGGCAGCCATAACAAATAAGCAAATTCCGCACAGCTGGAAACAGAGTAAAATGAATTTGATTTACAAAGGGAAAGGTGATAAGAAGAACATAAAATCCTTCCGACCAATTATGATAACATCAGTTATATATAGGCTGGCGATGCAGGCGGTGAAATTAAAAATGCAGTCATGGGTAGAAAGTAATAGAATACTCGGAGAACTGCAGAACGGGTTCAGAAGTGGTAGGCGCTTAGATGATAGTCTGTTCGTGCTTACCCAGTGCATAGAAATAGCTAAGGCGGAAAATAGACCTCTGTATTTAGCCTTCCTGGACATAAGTGGTGCATACGACAATGTGAACAGGGAAATCCTATGAACCATATTAAAAGCTGAAGGTATCGGTAATGAGGTAATTGATTTTCTACAGGAACTATATCGAGAAAATAATGTTGAAATAACATGGGAAGGATTACACAAAGGATTAAGGCAAGGTTGTCCTCTATCACCGCTGCTGTTCATGCTTTATATGATAAGCATGGAAAGGAGGTTAGAACAAAGCAATCTAGGGTATAATCTGTCGTACAGATTAGGCGAAAAGGTTGTTGAGCAACGACTACCGGGTTTAATGTATGCGGACGATATTGTACTGTTAGCAGATGGCCAGGAAGATTTGCAAACTCTGGTAAATTACTGTGGGGACGAAGGAGACAGTTTAGGTTTCAGTTTTAGTGTAGCTAAGTCCGGTGGGATGTTTTTCAACGATACAACTGATCAGGAGCTTACAATACAAGGCCATGAAATACCCCGAGTGGCCGAATACAAATATCTCGGGGTATGGATAAACAAGGGGCAGATGTACACGGAAAAGCACGAACAGTCTCTCATAGAAAAAGGGCGAAGAGATGCCGGGATAATGAAACATAAGGCATTGTGGGGGTACAACAGGTATGAGGTACTGAGAGCCATTTGGAAGGGAGTAATGGTGCCGGGGCTTACTTTCGGGAATGCGGTCCTGTGTTTAAGGGCAGAGGTTGAGTTGAGACTAGAAGTAAATCAGAGAGCTGTGGGAAGGTTAGCACTAGGTGCCCACGGGAAAACCACAAACGAAGCAGTACAGGGAGATATGGGCTGGGCATCGTTCGAAGCACGGGAAGCTCAGAGTAAAATCCTATACGAAAAACGTCTGAGGAAATTGGACGATAACAGGTGGGCAGCTAAGGTGTTTAAATACCTATACAGAAAGAGCGTTGACTCACAATGGCGGAAAAGAACTAGGAAGCTAACCAGTAAGTATGCCAGACACGAGGACGAAGAAAGACAGAGCATTAAACGACAGGTTAAAAATGCGGAAGGTAAAAATTGGATAAATTCAATGGAAAAGAAGCATAGTGTGGAACTATATCGATACTGGAAACAGCAGATCAGGAAGGAAGCGTTTTATGATAACTCAAGAGGCAGTGCCCTACTCTTTGAAGCTAGATCAGGATGTCTTAGAACGCGGAGCTATAAAAAGAAATTTAACGAAGAAGAAGACACATGTACTGTGTGTGGTAAATATGTAGAAACAATGGAACACCTCATACTAAAATGTGATGGTATCAATCCCGATGTCGATGCGGCCACAGTCACCCTTCCTGAGGCCCTAGGGTTCAGAGATAATGATAGTCATGCAAATAAATATGCGGTGGAAATTAGCAAAAGGCGATTGGAGGATTGGTGGCTCAAAAGCAGAGAAGTGACGTAAGGTTGAAAGGGTAGGAAGACGTATTTAAAGAAAATCGAGAAATTCAATAACACACAACACAGATAAAAATAAAAGGCAAAATAAAAATCTGAGCATGGTGGCAACTGCCATCACCCCGTTTCAAAGGGGACGCTCCTACCTTCCATCCATCCATCCATCCTTTTAACATTGTGTCAGTATTTCCTTTTTCTCTCGCGATCACCGCGCTCGCGATTCACTTCTTTCTTTCCGGAGGCGACGATTCGGGGATGTCGGTCTTGAAGGAGAGCCTTTCCTTCAGCTTTTCCAGCAGCGACTGGTCCTCCTTCACGCCTTCGGCTGTGTGCAGGCTTTCGACGATCAGCTTGTAGCACTCGGCGCGTGTGAGCCCCAAAGCGGACGACACGGAGATCCTCGGGTACTGCTTGGCGTACCGATCGGAGGCAAGGGCACGCAGGCTGTCCAGCCGACGCTCGCACTCCTGAGGGTCCTGCACGACGGTCTGCTCTCTGTGTCGGAACTCTTCGGCCACCCTACGCCGGACGAACTCGCCGAGGCATTTGCCGCTCCTGGCGGGATCAGCACGCCAAGCGCAGCAGATTTTCAAGTATTCGCGGTACAAGTTACCCCCCAGCCATTTGCGTGTGCGGACATGAGCGACGACGCGAATCGGGTTGGATTGGATTAATCTGGTTCGACTGAAGTCGCGCTCGCCGGATTTCGCCCTCTAATTATGGCCTCCGAGATTGAAAACGGTGGTCTCAGAGGTCGCGCTTTAAGTACCTGAACGATACACCGCGAAAAGCTGGTCGCACAATCAATGAAGACGAAGAACTTTATCAGTGAGGTTATTGAAGGTTCACGCAGCAGAGATAATAACTAGAAAATAAGGCCTGTGACTGTGTGAGGCTGCGCATACGTCTGAATGCTTGAAACAGTGCAAACATGAGATGCCGTTGGAATCAAATAATGCCTGGGACATCAACCATCGGAAATGTACGATTCGTCCACCTTTGCACCTGATTTCCTTGTTGTTTTGTCTATGCCACTGCACAACCACTTAAAAGGTACGTAATCCGTTAATACTTGTAGAAGTTCCAAATAAGGCAAGTAACACAAACAGAAGCTGCACTATAATTAAAAAGCTACCGTGCAATCTTGCCTAGGATTGCGCAATATTAAGGCGCTAGAAGTCGTCACTTATTTTCAGCTCATTACCGGCAGAATAAACTCGATCTATGACCACCGAAAACATATTTCGGTCCAATGAAGTATCACGGGGTCAGTGGTCGTGCGTGGGCAATTAAGCTAGCTAGCTGTTGGCGTAATGTAAACAGGCCTCCCCCCGCGCCTCCGCATTAATTAGAGGTACGTACATTCGGCTGTTTCGCACCGATTACAAGCTGGAGCACGACGCTCTGAATGAATTATAGCTGGATGTATTTTGCGTGCTAGATTTCGACATCTGCGAGAATTTTCTGAAAAGCTTCAAAGCTACCTGTCGAATGTGCTATTATTTATTTATTTCAATGCTTTCCAGGACCGAAGGCAATACAAAAAGAGTGGTGCATTAAATTGCTCCAATTTTTGACAAAACTAAGAGTTTTAAATACAAGGTTTTTCCCTCGAACAGTGCAAGATTCGTTGCAGCCCTCAGTTTTTTTCTCACGAGGTTTTACTGGGGCACTAGAACGTCTATTCACCAGCTAAAATTGTGTTTTATGTATCTTATTCTTGCGTGTTTTGTATCTGTGTGCTGTTAAAATTGCACGTTCTTATTCTTTTCGGTGTAAGAATGTATGATTTCACTCCTGCTTGGGCCAAGCATTGGCCTGCAGCATATTGAAATAAATAAATAAATAAATAAATAAATAAATAAATAAATGCAGACATATATGACAAAAAAATGCTGGCCTTCCCGCAATGAGAGTAGATGTAATCATGAAGTGGCTACCGGCAAAGCAGATTGGTGTATAGCGCGCCGTATCTGCGCTTAAACGATCGCTATTGGAAAGGACAAATAACACTTCATCGAAGTTACAGCTTTAATGATATTGTAATAAACACTAGGAAGAATTCCGAATCAATATTTTTTTTAACTTGTCTGGGAAGTTATTGTATCTAATGCGGGCTTGACTGGTTGGCCGGACGACACGTTTCGTTCTCGCAACTTGCCCGGATGTTCTTGTTTGAGCGCCCAGATAACAGCTTTGGCTTTTGGTTCGAGGTCACTTGAAGGTCGCCTACAAGGGGAGCTAAAAGCATTTTAGCTATATGGTCATCTGTAGAAAATTGCACAAGCCATGCCTAAACACCTGGCCTCCGAGACTGCGCGCCACCAAATTAGGGCTAGCCACCCTAACCAAATCTCAAAGGCCATGTTGTGGCTTCCGAGATTTTAGTGATGGCGATCAGTAGCCGTTCAGGAGCTACAGTAGTTTTAGCATCTAAGATCACCCGCTTAGCAAAGCCATAACCAGTACAGTAAAACAACAACAAGAAAACAGTAGATTCTCACCTGTATAAAAAAAAAATAAAGAATAAGGATGTTTGCGGTTGAGTTTCTCATAACGTCCGCTAGGAGAAAACGGACGTCGCAAGTGGGCGGTGCACCTCGGCGTTTTGTTTTGACGTCTAGCAACTCGCGTTGACTCGCGCGTGTGTATGCACAGGTCATTCATATTTAAAACAGCGCCAAAAAACACGGACAAGGGAGGACACAGGACGAGCGCTGACTGCCAACACCTTTATTGGAGCCTGCGCAAATATATACAGTTTGCCTGTGGTGCTCGGGATACCGTGCCTTCGGCGTCCGTGTGAAGGTTTTTCTTGCGGGGATACTCGGCTTGATGTAGACCGTGAACGTCGCCCTCTTCATGACAGCCTGAAAGGTGAGTTGGGAATTCTGTTCTGAACGCTTTTGGCACGTAAAACCCCAAATATTAAAAAAAATTATTATTATTAAAAAATGTTCTGAACGCGCTCTCTCGTGCGGAAGATTGCGCTGACGCTTGTATCGCAAACTCAGGGGAAAAAAAAGAAAAAGGACGTTTGTACGGCCCAATAGGCACGTAGCGTCAGCGGCGATTTGCATTCATAACTGCAACGAGGTGATCGCAGTTTTAAAGCTCGAGTCAGCAGACGGAAATGAATGGGCACGTATGCGAAAGTGTTCTCGAGCGGGCTTCTGTTGTGGCCGCGACGTTTCGAAACAGCTGAACCAGTTTGCATCGGTTTCTGCTTGAAGCTAGAATTCGTGCCATTATGTTGTTTTACCTGCCTTCTGCTCGGTTCGGCCGAGCAGAAGGCAGTTTAGGTTGCAACGCCGTGCGTGTTTGAGGTGCATCGCAGCCGCAACTGCTGCGATTTGCGGCATTCGACAACGCCTGTTCTGTGAGCAGAGATCTTGACGGTGAGACGGTGACTCCTGCAATGCTTTCGCTATTTTCAAGCCGGTGTGTTGGCAGCAGTTCGCCATTCATTGTCGACAAATGAAATGGTCTCGTTCGTAAACGCGTCCGCGGTAGTAAGCGAAGCTGTCGATCATGGCCATGGCCTGTCTTGTTATGTAGAAGGTTGGTGAAAGCGTAATCGAGGCCCCTTTTTTTTCCGACGCACGATCTTGATCGGCGGCATGACTGAACTTTGCTCCGGCGAGCGGTCTCGCTTCGGCGGTCTCCAATGCCAGTGGGACCGGAATCTGGCAGTTCTCTGAACGCGGCCAGTTTTCGAATAACCTTGGCGCGCCGCTGTTCTTGGTGCATGCATTTATCTCGTGTTAAGGGCGTCGGTTGATAGGCTTTGCTGTTTTGCATTGTAGACAACATTCCATGTCACGGCGGTGGCGTACCAGACGTGGCGAGAAAGGCTCTAGTTATCCGGGGGAGAAAAAACAAAAACGACATGACCGTTTTTTGACAGACGTACGACTCTGAAGTTGAAATCGAAGGTTGAAGTTGAGCGGCTGGTCGCACTGATTTTCCGCATATACGTCGGCGGTGGCTGAACTGCGTGGAGATCGGCGTGACTCCCCTTCAGAAGACCGCAAGAAACAGACACGCCAGAGACGTGTTTGGTTTGGAAACGCCCATGTTTTCTCTAATTTGTGCAGCTCGACAGTGTGCGCGCGACATCGTACTGCGTTTTATTTATGGAGATCGATAAAAAGAAAAATGTAAAGCCGCCTTTTCCCGCCAACCCATTCATTACCACCGGCCACGTCCGCTTCTTGATCGTCTACTTTTTTCTGCCGTCTGTTCTGGTTTGCTAGTTCGTCCCTCAGCCGCCGGGGCTTGTACGCTACGCGGAGCGAGTTAAGCCCCTCAAGTAGCGCCATTCACTTCCCTCCTCCTCCGCTCGGCGCGGCCTCGACGGTGGCGCCGCTGGTGGTGGGCCTGCCGTAGCAGACGACGGCTAACACGCTACGGGAGGAAATCCGCAGAAACGTTCGTTTGAGCCCTGCGGAGCAGTTTTTTCAATCGAGATCTTTCTTCGTCAGTCGGTAACTGGCCTTTAGAATTGCGTGTTGGAATCGCGGAAGAAATAGCGAAAAGGACCATTATTCAAGGCGTATTTAAGGCGTAAAGCGAGCGACGTTGAGAGTTCGTGTTGCTGAAACACGACGCAAGCACGCGGTGTAATCAAACACGCGCGTAATTACCAAAGTTTCAGGTGTTGACAGCGTGAAAGTATGTGTACGTGGTTTCGTAGGTTCATTTACGTACCTGCAGGATACTTTTGTTCGGCCGGCGCGTGAGAGATTCCTGATCGCACACAGCCGGAATTGATCGCACACAGCCATTCCGGATGTGTGCGGTCAGCAATGCCTGGCAACAGGGCCGTTTTTTTCATTGCGGGGTGCTTTGGTAATCGTGACCATATAGTTTTTTTTTACAAGTACTGCTCCAGGAGGGCACATGTAATGGCTAACGGAGGCCTCTGAAGAGCACGTGACATTACAATAATGCAGGCGTCGCAGGAAGTGTTCGCATACAAAATTGGCTGTCCGCGATCTTATACCCCCTTGGCATGCGCAGGCTTCGGCGAGCCCCATCCAGCCCTGGTTCTAGCTTTGCATGGTGTTGCAACGCCGTGCGTGCTTGAGGTGCATCGCAGCCGCAACTGCTGCGATTAGCGGCATTCGACAACGCCTGTTCTGTGAGCAGAGATCTTGACGGTGAGACGGTGACTCCTGCAATGCTTTCGCTATTTTCAAGCCGGTGTGTTGGCAGCAGTTCGCCATTCATTGTCGACAAATGAAATGGTCTCGTTCGTAAACTCGTCCGCGGTAGTAAGCGAAGCTGTCGATCATGGCCATGGCCTGTCTTGTTATGTAGAAGGTTGGTGAAAGCGTAATCGAGGCCCCTTTTTTTTTCCGACGCACGATCTTGATCGGCGGCATGACTGAACTTTGCTCCGGCGAGCGGTCTCGCTTCGGCGGTCTCCAATGCCAGTGGGACCGGAATCTGGCCGGTCTCTGAACGCGGCCAGTTTTCGAATAACCTTGGCGCGCCGCTGTTCTTGGTGCATGCAGTTATCTCGTGTTAAGGGCGTCGGTTGATAGGCTTTGCTGTTTTGCATTGTAGACAACATTCCATGTCACGGCGGTGGCGTACCAGACGTGGCGAGAAAGGCTCTAGTTATCCGGGGGAGAAAAAACAAAAACGACATGACCGTTTTTTGACAGACGTACGACTCTGAAGTTGAAATCGAAGGTTGAAGTTGAGCGGCTGGTCGCACTGATTGTCCGCATATACGTCGGCGGTGGCTGAACTGCGTGGAGATCGGCGTGACTCCCCTTCAGAAGACCGCAAGAAACCAGACACGCCAGAGACGTGTTTGGTTTGGAAACGCCCATGTTTTCTCTAATTTGTGCAGCTCGACAGTGTGCGCGCGACATCGTACTGCGTTTTATTTATAGAGATCGATAAAAAGAAAAATGTAAAGCCGCTTTTTCCCGCCAACCCATTCATTACCACCGGCCACGTCCGCTTCTTGATCGTCTACTTTTTTCTGCCGTCTGTTTTGGTTTGCTGGTTCGTCCCTCAGCCGCCGGGGCTTGTACGCTACGCGGAGCGAGTTAAAGGGACACTAAAGCGAAACAATAAATCAGTTTAGATTAAAGAAGCATTGTTTCAGAAGCCTGCAGGAAGTCATTTCAGAAAGGTAGTTTGATTATTAGACGAGAAAATGCAGGTCCAAGTATCAGCATTTCAATTTCGCGCCGATACCCCAGCGCTTGTACGTCAGCGTGACGTCAGGGATTCCAAAGTATGTTTTCGCATTTGGGCAGCGTTGGCTGAGTAAAGGTTCCCGAAACTTGCCATGTTTAATATTTGATTCCCTTAGAACAAAATGTAGTCAATCTGTACCGCTATATATAATTAGTAGGCCCTAGAAGATGCCACAAAAATCCATGACGTCACAGCCACCAGGTGCGGGAACTTAAGTAGGCGTCGCCACCCATATTTCGTTCTTGCGCTTTTACTCGTTTACCAAACGTCTTATCGTTGTAAGAGTGGTGTTTTTGGTGTTGTAGAAAGGCAATTTACTGGCGCAGAAGAAATCATTTCTCCCTTTAGTGTCCCTTTAAGAGGAAGCTTTAGCTCGAGTGCTCCTATCTAAATACATGTAAAAGGAGAATTCGTTTTTCTCGGCAACCACTGCACCAAATTTGACGAGGTTTGTTGCATTTAAAAGACAAACTTAAAATCTAGTGACTGTTGGTTTCGAATTTTTGAGTTAGGTTGTGAATTTTTTATTAAAAATTGCCAAAAATCGAAAATTTTCAAAAAACGAAACTATCATGTTTACAACTCTGTAACTCAACCACTAAACATGATAATACAATTCTGTGAATTGCATCTAATAGCACATGTAAAGCGGACAAAATTGATGTGTTACACATGAATATAAAAATATTTAATCATAGGGAAATACAACTTTTGCAAAACCGTTGTAAGCGACGTAACAAATTCACGTAAGATGTAAAATGACATATTGAATTTGTCCGCTTTGAATGATCTAATGGGTGCCGTTTACAGAACCGCGATATCAGTTCTTGATGCAGAGCTATGAATTTGTAAACTTCGTGCTTCCATTTTTTTCAAACGGTCAAATATTTGAAAATCGATTTAAGAAAATTCAAGCCCTAAATCGAAATTCCGCTTCCAACAGTCACTAGAATGTGACTTTCTCTTTCAAATGCAACAAATTTCATCAAAATCGGTCCAGGGGTTATCTCATAAAAACGTTTTTGCGTTTTACATGCATTTGAATAGGCCGCGTCGGAGTTGGGCCCGAGCTAAAGCTTCCTCTTAAGCCCCTCAAGTAGCGCCATTCACTTCCCTCCTCCTCCGCTCGGCGCGGCCTCGACGGTGGCGCCGCTGGTGGTGGGCCTGCCGTAGCAGACGACGGCTAACACGCTACGGGAGGAAATCCGCAGAAACGTTCGTTTGAGCCCTGCGGAGCAGTTTTTAGAGCGCAGCTCTTTGGCGTCCGTTCCTGGGTTTCGCGTCGTCGTCGGCGTTGTCGTCGGCCTCGTAACCAGCTCCGCCCCCCTTTCATCCCCCCAGCGCTAGCAGCGACCGACTGATACCGCTGGATGCCGCTGACGCCGCTAGAGAGTCAAGATAACGTGACTGCATAGAACACCGTCGCCGCCATGCAGAAAGAGGAGGAAAGGGTCCCCCCCCCCCCCCCCTGTTCTTGTGTGGCGGATAGGGTGCTCTTCACTTGCCGACGCGCCGGTTATTTCACGTAGGCCCCGGCACGTCGACGAATACGTGACCACCTTCCCACGGCTAGACCTGGTTCTTAGCGCTGCGGAAGCGAGGGTATCATATTGTTTGTGTTGGCATCGGCGGCGTTGTCCCTGAAACCAACTCTGCAGCTGGGGTTGACTCACTATCGGCGTCAGCGGCATCAGTCAGTCGCTGCTATCTCTTCCCTCCTCCCTTTATCGTGTTGTCCGCTTGCTGCGCGCGCTTCTGCCCCCATCGTTTGCCGCTGGGTGTACACGCCGCCCCCCTCCCCCCTCTTCCTGCGAGTCTCCGGTTGTCAAAGCGCCGGCTCGAACTTAATTCCTTTCTTCGCTCCTCCTCCAATGCAACCCCTGTGCGGTGGCAATCAGAGAGCCAGATCGGTGGCGGCGGATCTGTATATGTGCACCGCCCGAGCCGAAATTGCCGCTGCCGTTCGCCCTGTGCGGTGGCAATCAGAGAGCCAGATCGGTGGCGGCGGATCTGTATATGTGCACCGCCCGAGCCGAAATTGCCGCTGCCGTTCGCCACTGCGAAATTATCTGCCAGTTCTTTCTGAGCCATGAGCGAGACGACCGATGGAAGTCCTCCGTCTGCTGCTGCTGCTGCTGCTAAACGAGCTGCCAGAGCAGAGGCCCAGCGCCGTCGCCGTCAGAATCCAGAGGTGCGTGCCGCCGATGCAGAAGCTTACCGTCGCCGCCGTCGAGATGATCCAGGAGTACGCGTCGCCGAAGCAGAGGCTAAGCGCCGCCGCCGAGAAGACTCTGCCGTTCGCGCCGCCGAAGCGGAGGCTCATCGCCGCCGTCGAGAGCAACCAGCAGTAAGCGAGGCTGAAGCAGAAGCTCATCGCCGCCGCCGAGAAGACCCTGCAGTTCGCGCCGCCGAAGCGGAGGCTCATCGCCGCCGTCGAGAGCAACCAGCAGTAGAGGCTGAAGCAGAAGCTCATCGCCGTCGCAGAGAAGACTACCGTTCGCGCGGCCGAGGCTGAGGCCAAACGCAAACAAAGGCTCGCAAACAGTCAGGGTGCAACAAATGCTTTCCGGCGACAGTTTACAGACAATCCGTTTGGAAGTGTGTGTTCAGTGTGTGATCGGCTCTGGTTGCAAAATGACGTGAAACCGCTTCCGGATACGTGCCGTGAGAATCTCCGGTGTGCGTTTCCCAACTCGGACTTGTGTCAATTCAGACTGTGTTCTTCATGCATGCAATCTGTGCGGAAAGGTGACCACAAAGCTTCCTTCATGACTGTCAAGAACTGTTAGTGGAGTCTTTGTTAAAGGAATACGTGTGAAAAATAAAAAAAAAAATTCTGTGATAGCGCATACATGTGTTGCTCGATTTCATTGCCTCAATCTATCGAAAAGGTGAAACAGCTTATTTGCTGCGCTCAAATTTCGCATTAGGAAGTAACGTAATCGTCGGTAATTTTTTTTCCGACGCACGATCTTGATCGGCGGCATGACTGAACTTTGCTCCGGCGAGCGGTCTCGCTTCGGCGGTCTCCAATGCCAGTGGGACCGGAATCTGGCAGTTCTCTGAACGCGGCCAGTTTTCGAATAACCTTGGCGCGCCGCTGTTCTTGGTGCATGCAGTTATCTCGTGTTAAGGGCGTCGGTTGATAGGCTTTGCTGTTTTGCATTGTAGACAACATTCCATGTCACGGCGGTGGCGTACCAGACGTGGCGAGAAAGGCTCTAGTTATCCGGGGGAGAAAAAACAAAAACGACATGACCGTTTTTTGACAGACGTACGACTCTGAAGTTAAAATCGAAGGTTGAAGTTGAGCGGCTGGTTGCACTGATTGTCCGCATATACGTCGGCGGTGGCTGAACTGCGTGGAGATCGGCGTGACTCCCCTTCAGAAGACCGCAAGAAACCAGACACGCCAGAGACGTGTTTGGTTTGGAAACGCCCATGTTTTCTCTAATTTGTGCAGCTCGACAGTGTGCGCGCGACATCGTACTGCGTTTTATTTATGGAGATCGATAAAAAGAAAAATGTAAAGCCGCATTTTCCCGCCAACCCATTCATTACCACCGGCCACGTCCGCTTCTTGATCGTCTACTTTTTTCTGCCGTCTGTTTTGGTTTGCTAGTTCGTCCCTCAGCCGCCGGGGCTTGTACGCTACGCGGAGCGAGTTAAGCCCCTCAAGTAGCGCCATTCACTTCCCTCCTCCTCCGCTCGGCGCGGCCTCGACGGTGGCGCCGCTGGTGGTGGGCCTGCCGTAGCAGACGACGGCTAACACGCTACGGGAGGAAATCCGCAGAAACGTTCGTTTGAGCCCTGCGGAGCAGTTTTTTCAATCGAGATCTTTCTTCGTCAGTCGGTAACTGGCCTTTAGAATTGCGTGTTGGAATCGCGGAAGAAATAGCGAAAAGGACCATTATTCAAGGCGTATTTAAGGCGTAAAGCGAGCGACGTTGAGAGTTCGTGTTGCTGAAACACGACGCAAGCACGCGGTGTAATCAAACACGCGCGTAATTACCAAAGTTTCAGGTGTTGACAGCGTGAAAGTATGTGTACGTGGTTTCGTAGGTTCATTTACGTACCTGCAGGATACTTTTGTTCGGCCGGCGCGTGAGAGATTCCTGATCGCACACAGCCGGAATTGATCGCACACAGCCATTCCGGCTGTGTGCGGTCAGCAATGCCTGGCAACAGGGCCGTTTTTTTCATTGCGGGGTGCTTTGGTAATCGTGACCATATAGTTTTTTTTTACAAGTACTGCTCCAGGAGGGCACATGTAATGGCTAACGGAGGCCTCTGAAGAGCACGTGACATTACAATAATGCAGGCGTCGCAGGAAGTGTTCGCATACAAAATTGGCTGTCCGCGATCTTATACCCCCTTGGCATGCGCAGGCTTCGGCGAGCCCCATCCAGCCCTGGTTCTAGCTTTGCATGGTGTTCCCGTTGCCGCTTTGGTGCCATGGAGGCGCCGTCAATAATACGAAATAATGACAAGGTGTTACAACTAGTAAATAAAATTTATTGAAGAAATACAATCGCGCCGAGGCGCCAACTTCTAAAGCCGCGCTAGCGCGCCTGCGCGAGTATTATGAAATGCCAACGAGGAATTTACCGGCCCACGTACGACTCCACGATCAAAGTGCACGTTAAATATCCCCAGGCGAGCTAGATAAAGTTATCCGGAGCCATCCACTACGACCTGTATCCTCGCTTTAGTCGCTTCGGAACGTTAAAAACGTTAATCACCACAAACCAAATCAATACATGCGGGCGTACATTCGAAGCTAAAAGACTGCATCGTAAGTCATATTGAGCCTTGCAAAAGCGTTGAGAATGTGCTAACTTCTGGTGGAGCCTAAAACACACCCTGAATAAAGTCGCTTTTATGTCACAGGCCAGCTGCAGATGCGTGCATTTCACCGCAAGACGAAACTACATGAAACAAAGAGAGCACATTCGAAAAAAGAAAGTCAAACAACGCGCTAAAAACCACGCAGGGCATGAACACACACTTTTTCGAAGCGAAAGGCGTGAACTAGGCTTGAAATAGAGGTTGAGAGTAGCCGTGGCTCTTACTTCACTAAGCCGTGCGTTCTTTTCCACTTCCTCGAAGTCAGCTGGCCCGATCCTGCGAACCCACATTTCTTCTTGCGTTGCGCCCGCCGGACGGCAAAGCAAAAAGCTTTTTGCCCTCTGTTGCGGCAACCGAAGGCGCAGCAGCATGGCATCGCAATTAAGTTCTCGGCCCTACACATTCTATTACGCTAACGCACTCCGTCAGTCCGCCTGCCGTACTTTCGTCGCGCAGGCCCAACAATGGAGGTCGGCGCGCGCTGGAAAGAAAAAAAAATTGGAGGCTTATCAAGGTTAAGCCCAGTGGATGCTTCGCATCCACTGGGCTTAACCTTAGCGTATCCTTAGCGTTTGGAGGCATCTTGACCGCATACACGCCCGGCGCAAAGACGCTGGCGCGGTTGCGGGCACAGAGACTGAAGGCTGTTTCACATGCTGCGACTGCAACGACGAAAATTGGTGCTGTCGCACGCGTCGCAATGCGATTTTTAGAGGGCTCATTTCGCATGATTGCGATTTTAACAATGCGATTGTTGCGACGCCCAGGGTTGCTTACTGCCAGGTTTCGTGGCACACGCTGCATAATTATTTTATTGTAGTGAATAAAACGTTTACACTATAATATTATTGACTTATCTTGATTGGAAGCAAATAATATGTACGTTTACTAATTTAAAAACGTTAGTTAAGATTTGTCGTGGAGTGCGCGACGGCGGTTTCTGTAGTTCAGTGCGACATCGCGCACGTAAACAGCTGTTCGCAGGTGGTTCAACGATTCTTTATTCCATTGTTCAGCGCTGTGTGTTGTCTTATCTACCTTCTATGACCGTTTCGTTCTGCCTGCGCTACAACAATCTACAAGATGACCTATCGACAAATTCATATAGCTACCCTCACCGCATATGCAGTATTCGAAATTCGGCTGCCACGAAGTTGTCGGGTCAGCCCAACAAGATCCTCGCGCTACCCGTGCTCGGCGTCAGCTTCTGGAGAAATGATGCGTGTATATTGCCCGTCATTACGCATATGTGGTGCCTGCTCCTAGCCGTATTCTTACGCCAAATGCAACAAGAAGCACCAACCCGAACGTCCGCGTGTGCCCGTGAACGAAGCCTCAAACGATCTGTGTGATTACGACGTGGAACGAAAATTGTGTTGTGAAATTCAACCTTAGCGCTAGCCTGGTTCGTCCATCGCCGTGCTTGCGCTGCGAATATATATGTGGGAGCCCTCTCTAAATATTTCTAAAGGCGCAAAAGCCGACGCATCAAATGTTTCGAGCAGTTACCGTCACTTTTGTAGAAACCTGTACGTTGTAACATAGCATTCTAAAAGACACGCTTCTCGTCCACTTTGTTGTCCCGTGTCTCGCACTGGTGGTATACTCAGAACTTCTAACAAGAAGACCATATCAATACGCGCTATTCATAATGCAGGATCGTAGGCCCACGGCAGGCGCACTTGCCGTAGAATTTTTCAGCTTTGTGCTCAGCCTCGCACGCCGCTCACGGTTAGCCTGTTTTGTGGAAATAAATATTATTATATTATTAATGTTATTAGATAGTATAGTTTCTTCACTGTTTTTATAGCAATCATCCAGATTTATTAAGCTAGTCATGCATTTAACCTGTATTATATCAACATTGTTACGACATGCTTATGGGAGTCATTTCAAACTAGATTGCTCAGCAAGAGAAAGTACAAATGCAAGTCTCAATGTTTATTCCAATTTGGTATTCCTAAACAGATTATATTGGCAGAATTTTATGCCTGCTAGCATTTCCTGCAGTTCAATGTTCAGAGCTGGAAAAACTGATTCCTTTTCTTGCTGTCGAAAGGCTGCTTAAATGTCGATAGCAAGCTATAATTATTCATTTCGAAAGTGTTAAGCAATAACTATATGTCTAAGCTTATCCATGCGTTTTTGTTCCACGAACACAATTAAGTTTTCTCTCTCCCTCTCATTGACAGCCATCGAATGAAACCGTTCACTTTCGTAAGTATCAGGATGCAGACATTCTGGAGTTTGTCCTGAGCATTTGTCCTGAGCAGTGCATGTTTGTATCAAGTTCTGGTGTTACAATCGCAGTAATGTACACATTGTTATATTGCAAAAAAACAAATTTATTTAACTTTGTTTTCAAATCTACTATGTGGCCATGCAGTAACGACTACATTAATAAGCAAAAAAAAAAAAAAAAAACTGCAGATTCAGTGAACGTGTTGAAATCTATGCGAAGTGAAGCTTCTGTCAAGTGGTCAATTAAATCTGTTAAAGTAACTGCAATATATACAATTTGTCTTATTTTCAACAATCCAACATGTGATCTTTTGCAAGGTTTGCTTATGCACCGCATAGGTCACAACCTTAATGTCATGTAATCTTTATGCATTACACTGTTCACAAACCGTACCGAAACGCAAATGGCAGTTAATGTAGATGCACGCTGCGAGACATCAACACAGTGACGTTTGTTGAGCAAGAAATGGTGCGAGGTGTGTGCAGATGAATGAATGACGTGCTTATGTACTTATTTATTTACGTACCTCGCAGGCTGCAAGGTTGGAGTATTATGCAAGAGGGAATAAAAAAGTTGTTACAAAAGGAAGAAGGGCACAACATTAAGAAAGAAACCAGCAAAAAAAGCAGTACCAATACATTACACCAACTAGCCCAACGTGTTTTACTGCCACAACATTATACAATACTTAACAAACAATAACAGAAAAAGTTACTGCCCATGCACCCTGTACAGATGGTAAACCAGCGAAGCTGTAATGTGCGGCCCCGGTGTTTATCACTGGGTTAATTCCAATGGTTTATTCACGTCTTTCTATATTATTGGTTATGTCTATGTTTCTTAATGAGGTTATGCACATGATTGGCTTGGGTTTATCACATTGTTTATTTGGAATGCCACACATCGCACTTTGCAAGATCACCATCATGGAAAGTGCAATGAGTGGTTCATTGTGTTAATCCAGCGGGTCCATCAAAGTCTTTCTGAATTATGTTACGCACTTGTATTTTGTAATGCGTAAATCATAATGTTTATGACTCAGTTATGCACTGTAGTTACCAAGTGACACACCGGGGCTGCACATTTCGTTTAATTAAATACAGGGACACATTTTTGAACCTATTGGGAAGTCGGAGAGAGACTGCTGCACGCGCGCTCTGCTGCTAGAGAGAAACGACGTCACCATCGGTCTAGCCAATGGCCCACCACACCTTTGCTGCGAGATAATAATGACATCATGATCTTGTCTTAACCCCATCCCCCTCTGTGTCCCTTCCCTGCAATAATATGCAGATAAATGTATGTTTGAAATGCATAAGCATTGCTATGTCTACCCAAGAAGAAATGTCTCCGTCCATCATGCAAGACGAATGCAATGGCTCACACCCCCTTAAACAATGGCTCATACCCCTACACTAAGGTTTTTGGGATCGGACCATGAGTGTTTCGCCTAGGCATATACAGCTTCACTGTAAAAAGAATGAACACCTTTCTGCTAGAGACCAAGACAATCATGAGGTGTATTAACAAATGAAAGTTTAGTGAACATGCCAAGTAAACGCTGGTTGACAAGCAATACATCGAATTTACACAAAAAGCAGAAGCAAGATCTGATGCGTGTCCATACAGATCCCAACAGGAAACTCATCCATCTCTGAAAGTGTAACAGCGGCCATGCTGACACAAGATTCTCCCAGTGTATTTGCATCTACAGCATCCATAATTCCTCTAGGCAGCCGATCTCCACAGAATGCTAGCTTCTTCTTCTACAATGCACTCTCCACATCTGAGCGTGCATTGCAGAGGAAGAAGCTAGCATTCTGTGCAGATCGGCTGCCTAGAGAAATTACGGAAGCTGTAGATCTAAAAATGCTGGGTTAATCTTGTGAGCACGGCCTCCGTTAGAAATGGATGCATTTCCTGTCAGGAAACGCACATGAATTCTTGCTTCTTCTTTTTGTGTATGTTCAGTCTATTGCTTGTCAGCGAACATTTACTCAATGTGTACATTAAACTTTTGGTTGTTAGATCATCTCTGTTTTCCTGTTTGTCCTATGTGTTCTCTGGCGCCATTTGCAGCCAGGCTATTTGTTTTTTTTATAGACTGCAACAAGTCACTTTAATGGCCCTCGTGATACCTTATCAAATCTTTTATTTGGCCAATGTAGCAAGAATGTACAGTGTGAAGCAGTAAGAACAGGGTACGCTAACTTCTAATTAAAAGGTTTATTGTGAAAATGCAGTGATCTATAAAGGTTACCACAAAGTAGTACAGCAATAAAACCTGATAAAGACTAGTGCTTGATGAAACGAAACATAAAAGCAGGAAAGGGAGAAAATATATATATATATATATATATATATATATATATATATACAAGTCCAGGGAAAAAGAAACATTGCGATCACCAAATGTGCATGTGGCTACCTTCCAGGAAACTCATTTTTTTTCCAATGGCATGGAACTGGAAGAATGTGCTTGCAGCAGCAAGCTGTCAGTCTGTCTATTGGAATAACAACAGTATTTCTCGAAAGGTGCTGGCATGCAGGATTGGCAGTTGTAATGATTTTTTCCTGCACTTGGAATTTTTCTCTATTTTCTTTCTGTAGCATTTTTATTTATGTTTGGCTGCATCAAGCACCAATTTTTATCTATCCTTCAAAGATGTCTTTCTTTTTCTGGGGAAAACTCAGGGAAGGCAGGAGACGGAAATTCAAGAGGATGAGCAACATGAGAACAAGGTGAAAGTAGGAGCCAACGTTTCCACAAGTGGACCTTGAAGAAGACAAGTCCACTTGTCGAAACGTTGGCTCCTGCTTTCACCTTGTTCTCGTTTTGCTCATCGTCCTATTTTTTCTGGTAATTTATATAACTCGCCACATTTTTATAAATGAACCTCAGTTGAAAGTTAGTCCTCATCTATATCTAGTGTCATCCTGTTGATACTGCTTCGTGCTATGCACTCTTGCAACATTTGTGTGTGTGTGTGTGTGTGTGTGTGTGTGTGTGTGTGTGTGTGTGTGTGTGTGTGTGTGTGCACACGCGTGGATTTGGATGTGAGATCGGGCCCTTGGGCAGAGGTATCATTCTTCTCCTGTGCAGCCTTATGAATTCATTAACTATAGTGCAACAGAAATACGGTGGACAAGAACGAAGTGAACACACAGAGCACTTCGTTCTTGTGTGTTGTCCATCTGTTGCACTTTAGTTAATAAGGAATACACACAAACTCATCTAGTTTTCAGTTATTATGTCGGGCTTATAAGCCCGCTTGTGTGATGGGCAGGCCCAGACAGTTTCTGGTGAATCCATGCAGGGTGTTGTGCAGGGTGTAATCTGCACTACAAGTGCTGCTTTGATTGCTTTCAGTTCAGCTTTTCTAGGTGTAGGATGACCTGGAATGGTACTCACTTATATGGGGTTTAGTTTTATGTAGTGTCATACTACTGTTACACTGCTATTGCCATGCCATATGTGCCTTATGTTTGCTTGCATCTTCATGATTAGCAACCTCCTCTGTGTATTTGGCAGTTGCATATAGTCTCCTGGCCTAATTGTTTGCCCCCATATTCCACAGTATGGGCCTGTTGTGTTTCAAGTTCAGGTACTCCTGAGGTTCTGTTTCTGAAGGGAGAGGTAGTCGTCTGCATCTCATATGCTAGCTGGCATAGTATCTTGGGACGAGGTTCTGAGCTCTTGAGACAAAGAATTTGTGCTGCAGGCTGCAACTCTACTCTGTCTAGGTGCTTGTTCGTTAGCTCTTTCTCATAGAGGTCTTCAAGCATGGTAAAGTTGGAAAGACCTGTTATTACTACCCGATGCCTGTATTCGATGAGTTGTCTTTTTTGTGTGCTGCTGGTAATTCATACCGTACCATACCTTGGACACAAGCACAGCATCTGCGATTTTCTATAGTATCCGCTCGTCCACCCCCATTATTTCGAGATTATTCTTTTCACCAGGTGTGGAAGTTGCGTCCAGGCATTGCATAATTGTTTCACCCACATACTGGCTCTGCCGTCATGGGCTTACACTAGCTGAGGATTTGTGGATGTTGACTTGCGGGCATATTTGTCCAGCTATGTGGATCACATTGTGCAATCTGTGGTAGTTTTGATTCTAGTCTTTCTTTTTTTCCGACGTCGATATGAGCTGACTTATCAGAAAGCAAGAGGCCAGACTGGCCAAGAAAGTCTGCAGTGTTGTCGAGGGCTCGTTGCATCATTCTTGATTTCTGTATAAGATAGCTTTCCCATAGACCATAGGCTGTAGTGTTTCTTGTAGTATGCCCGTGTTGTTGGTGTGTGTGGGCCAAGTGTACCTCCAACTCTCACCTGGAACTTTCTGTCTTTCAGAAAGTTCCTGTTTAAGTGCTCTACCAGAAATGTTTTTGCTCATAGTTCCTCTTATTAGAGTACCATGAGGTACGGCTGTTAAAAGCCTCTTCACTCTCTTCATTCTTTCATAAGCGGTATTACACAATGTCCTGCAATAAAGTTTCTGCTGCTTATGGCCCACTCATATCTGCCAGAAGGGACAACTCTTGAAAAAGGTTTTCTTTGTGCTATGTGTGCGCTGTAGTATGAGCATTCATGCCTTGACATTTATACATCTGTAGAACCAGCTTCCTGACCGAGTACTTGCTATACCTGATCATGCTTATTTGTGCAGTGCTGTTGAACAATATATATTGATGCAATGAATATTTACACACTCGAATTATCATGAAAGATGGTTGTTTTACAATTCTGCCCTTTGCTTTCTGTTGGTGTTAGATTTTGCATAAGCATGCCCCCCTATGCAATAGTATTTTGAAGTGTAAGGGTTCAATAAAAGGTGATGAACTAAATCTAAGTGCAAGAGCTTTTTTTTTCACCTATGACTCCCATGGCTGGCAAATCAACCCCTTGCCTTGTGTTAGCAGCAGGATGCTATAGCCACAGTGGCAGGTGAACAAATTGAAGAACAATATTTCTGTCTATAAATTTTTTTCTTGCCTGTATGTAAGCAAAGTTTGGAATAAGTTTGTCATTGCAAAAAAGCCCAGTTTGTGGTCTTTTATTGAATAAACCACATATTGTGTATAGTTGAAATGCAGAAATTTCTAAAATCCTCGGGTGATATATGTTCTTGCAAGTAGCATGGTATTTCATTACTTATAAAGATATACGGGTTTACACACTAATACATGTGGCCACAAACTTATTAGAAACATGTAAGGCATGAATGTTTCTGCACACTTGATCACCTGTGAATGCATGTGCAAGAACTGCTTGTACTGGCTGACTTCACTGCACAGTTTTGATTTACTTTTCTTCAGCGTTTCGTTTTATACTGATTTATCCCCACAAGAACCGGCCGTTTGCCTGCTTTTCGCATCGTTGCACGAGTTCTACATAATTGTGCAGAAGGGTACGTTGTCACTGTGCCACTATAGCAAGCAATATACTTAATCTACTAACTGTACAGTTAATTACCTTGCAGAGCAAGTGTTCATACAGATGCAGTAAGGATACAAAGTCCGCAACATAGTCGATGTTTATTGGTTTCTGTGCAAGAAAAAAAAATTATCCAGAGAAGAGGTGCAGCTTAACGTGCATGTAATGTTTTATTCAAGCCACGGATTTAATGCTATCATAGCAAATTCATTACGATAGCCTACACATTCGCTCTGTCAAATTTAATAAGAGGCAAGGTAAGCTTTCAAGATGCATCGATCGGGAAATTCATGCTTGAAAACCGACAAGAAAATGCAACTGAATGGTACCGCGCTCAGCGCAACGTTGAAACTTCGGGTACTTTGCTGTCTTGTCATTTGCCCTTGCCGAGGTTGAAATAATTCAAGCTGCTCCGTAAACACTATTTTTGCATGCAAGCAAATTGTGACGACCTCTTTGTCTGCTGGGGATCGAACACCTCCTAGCACTGACAACTCGCAAAGGCGTACGAAGCAAACGTGAAAATGCACTTCACTTGCTGTGTAGCGTGTCAAAAAACGCATAGAAATCGGAGAATGCAGTCTGCGGTACAAGTTTTTTATTCTCCCTTCGCGTACGTACCGAATTCGGCGATCCACGTCTCCGCGCATTGCACTTGTCTTGCGGGACGCCATTTTCCAATACAAACCGGCGAAATAACTCCGTTGACAGCTCTCCGCGCAATTTCGACGGAAAATCGCAGCGATCGGTGCGACGGTGCGACCAACCGGTTGGTCGCAGCCGAAAATCGGGGGGTCGGCACTGCGACTGCGATTTTCATCGCAAACGACGGAAATCGCACTACCGGTGCGACGAAAATCGCATCATGTGAAACAGGCTTGACGCGACGGCGGGCGCGCGCCGCTTCATCCCTGGCGTGACGTCACATATCACGTGATGCAGCGATGGTGGCGCCGCCGCCGCGTCGCGCGCGACGGCGCGAACCGAAGCGTGGAGGCCTCCGCCGGGCGACGTCCGACGGCGCGATATGAGGCCCCACCTGCAGCCGGTGTGACGTCATCACGTGACGTCACATCATGTGATCTCACTTCAGGGTCAATGGGGGCCACCGCCGGGAGGCGACCGACGGCGCGATATGAGGCCCCATCGGCAGCCGGTGTGACGTCATCACGTGACGTCATGTCACGTGACCCCACTTCAGGGTCAATGGTGGCCACCGCCGGGCGTCGCGCGAAGGCCCGAAACCTACGTTAATATGCTTCGCATAAAAATATACAAAAGCGCGGCGCTTGCTCCGCGCTGGAAAGAAAAAACATACAAAAGCGCAGCGCCTGCTTCCACGTGACACAGATTGGCCAATGGGAGAGCGGAGGAGGTTGGGGCGACAGGAGGCGTGGAGGAGGACGCGCCAGGGTGAGCGGGGTGGCGGAAATATCTAATAGCGTCCTCGATCACCTTGCCCCGGGGTTGCCCCGAAACCAGAATGGTGCGGTTTGCCCCGCCGTGGTGCCGCACTGCGGAGGGTCAACATCGAGGACAAAACTGCACCCTGTGCAGGGTGCTTGCATGCAGCGCTACTTTGCCCCTGGCGCGCAAAACGTGCGCGCGCATATTTTATTGTTTGCAGATGCTGAGCATCTGCGGCAAGCGCTCGAACCTTGTCAAACTGCGTGCTCCGACATACCTGGTTGCAAGCAAACACCAATGGATTTTATAATTAATCCTGACGACCCGTTCAATGAACCTGTCCACTTTCGGGCGCTCTTCACCGCACTGTTTTCGGACGAGGTCGAGCAGCATGTCGTCTTCGCTGTCAGACGAACTTGAAGAATGCTCATCGATTGCGGCAACTAGCAGCGCTTCCTTTCTCATTGCCGACAAATCCACTAGCTAACTCCGTCAACTCCGTTGCAACGTACCGCAGCTATCGGGCCAGAGCGTCCGCGGTTCTGTAATCGGCATTACGCGCGCACGTCGCGCGTCCCGCAGTGCTTGCTGGGATTGCACTCCGGCGCACCGCCGATTTTTTCGGTGCGAGACGGGGCAACGGAAAACCGCTCCAACAGGGTGCGCTTCCGGTGATCGAGGATGGTCAGTGCGCACCGGTGCGGTTGATCGAGGATGAAAGTGCGCACCAAGGCGCCCCGGTGCGCACCGGTGCGGGTGATCGAGGACGCTATAAGAATTAGGAGCGAGGCGCTGCGCCGACCGTTTGTTGCCGCTCGGTCATGTCGTCTGCTTTTCTTCCTGGCAAGGTGCTCGGCGCACCCTACACAGCGTTCGCTAGCCCAGGAAGCGCGAGTTTCTTGTTTTTCTTTTTCTTGCAACCTCCGCTTGTCGCGTCGCTAATTGCAGCCATTGCCTCCCCTTGCCTTGCTGTCTCGTCTTCGGCTCATCTGTATCCTTTCGCGTGACGGCGGCGTCTTTCTACGACCCCGGCGTTTTTTTCCTTTTAAAGCGTGTTCACAGTTTTGTAGCACGCCGTTTGAAGCGGTTTTCGGTCTGTCGTCTGTTCTGTCGTCTGTTCGGTTGGTTGCAGGTTGTTGCAATCCGACTCCCTCATTATGGGTGAAAAAGAAAAGAAAGGAAAAAGGCTGGTAGTGCGCGTTATTCTGTCTTGTAATCATGTTACACTTGGTTACATAAGAGAACGCGACACACAGTGTAGTCGGGGTGGTTACTCCTTATACGTAAGTCTGCCACCTGTACCTTGCTATTACTGCTGAAAGACAGGCTACACGCCTTCTCACATTACTCGTCTTCCGATTTCCGATCGAGCCTGTATCAACAGTAGTGACGTCCATTTGCGCAAATATCGCATACATTGTCCTAACACCTCTTATTTCCACACGCTCGCGCTCCGAATACGGCATGCCGCGGAATATAGATAACAGCAGTCGTCTTGACCTCCCACCCCTCATGTGAACAATGCCAGTGTCCTATTTTGACATGGACAGTGTTCTGAGCTCCAGCTCCTGCTGCTCTTGCACGAGCTCCAACTGCTTCTACAGGCTGTATTCATATGATGAATTCACTCGGCATAGAAACATTTCACGAGAGAGAGAGAGAAAGAGAGAAAGGCAAGGCAGCAGAGTACTATGCCACTAGTACATAGTTGACCTTCTACTAGGTCAATCAGGCGCGTGCCCGGTTTGTTACCCTCCACAGGGGGAAAGGGATTAAGGAATGAAATGAAGGAAATAAAGGGCGAGAACGCTTAACGTTGCCGCTTCATCCAGAGGTGCGCATTGACACTCTGAGGTTGAGGTATTGGTTCTTCGCATGTAGCATTTCGAAATATTCCAAGAACACAGCTGGCATTAACACAGAGCACAATTTTCGGAAAGAAATTCCGCCGTCCGAACAACATGCGAGACATAGAGCAACATGGGCAAGGTGTAACGTGATTGGCTGTTTTGCGTTGACGATAAAAGGAGTAATGTTGATCAGTGGGCGTATGCGCCAGTATGACACCTTTTCTTTAGTTGTGGAATATCAGTGTAAAATGCTTTCTCATTCCTCTTTCTTTTGCAAAGCAGTATGACTGCTTTTAACGATGGTTATGGTAATCAGTTACCTAAATTACCCGTAAGTTTTAAAGAACAGCTCCTGGGTATGAAGACCTCGCCGAACGTTTGCGTTTATCCGCACGAATTTCCCTTGTCTTTGAGAAGAAAGCGATGTCAGCTGTTGCCTGTCGCAATAAATGAGTTAAGAGAAATCGTTGCAGGCTGCAAATTTTGTTTTGTTTTGTTTTCTTTTACTCGCTCATTGTGACGCTGTTTCGAGTGACTGTTTGTTCCTACTTTTCTTTTTATTGCACTCTCATGGCAGTCACGCTAAACGTAAGTAAAAGCTCATACAGTAGACGATACATGTTTGAGCGTGACAACGGTGCCCTCCTACATTATTGCGTTACCGATTATGCATCTCCCTGCCAGGTATTGTCAAGTGCACTGAGAAACCCTTGAGTGAAAACCCTGACCGGCAAGAGAAAACAAAAAGCTAATGAACTCACCATAGCTACTTTAGATGGTTCCATTCTAAACGGTCAGGCTTTGGCGGACGGTATGAACGACTACTTCATCAGCTCGGGCGCATATACAGTTGGCAATAAAGATATGTCTATCAATTCTCCAGTAGATATCGTTCCGATAAAATCTTCTCTTTTCTTAAAACGGACTGGCCCCGCAGAAATCGCACAAACTATTGACAAATTAAAGAACAATGTGGCAGCTGGTATCGATGGCATAGGTCCAGTAGAAATTAAGTGTATATCACCATTAATATGTAATGTCCTTGTACACATTATTAACCTTACTCTGAGTACAGGTATCTTTCCACAAGCTTTAAAGATGGCAAGAGTGACACCCATCTATAAAAAACGGTAGAAGGGATATGCTTTCAAATTATCGACCGGTGTCAGTCCTACCCACTATATCGAAGGTTTTTGAAAGCATCATACAGAGTAGGCTAATATCATTCATAAATAAGCACAACATACTAACTAAGAGTCAGTATGGCTTTCAGAAGAATAAATCAACAAAGCAAGCTTTAATGTTCATTAAAGACAAAATAATAACTATAGAAACCAGAAAATATATGCTTGGTTTGTTCTTAGATTTTAAAAAGGCTTTTGACTGCATTCATCATGAAATATTGCTTAATAAATTGTCAAGGTATGGTATAAGGGGGACGGAATTAGATCTAGTAGCGAATTATTTAAAAGATCGTTTTCAAGTATTCAAGGCAAGTAATATATTTTCTTCCAAACAAATGCTAGGACAAGGTGTACCACAAGGATCAATTCTAGGGCCACTTTTGCTTTTGGTTTATGTAAATGATCTAGTAAATATTCCTGATTCCCCTGAAATAATCATGTATGTAGACGACACAAACGTGTTCTTCGCATCTAAAGAGCTACAAACACTCGAAACAAATGTAAACCATTATCTGTCAGTTCTTTCATGCTGGCTAAGGGTCAACCGAATGCAGTTAAATACAAAAAAGACGACATACATCATATTTCATGCAGTTCATAAAATTATAAACAAAGATTTGAAAATTATATTTGATGGAGAGTCTATTAATAGAGTTCAAACACAATAATTTCTTGGTATAATATTTGAAGAACACCTATCCTGGAATGCTCATATCAATAGTCTAGCAGTAAGTAGAGCTTGCAAAGTGTGTGGGTTGTTTATACAAAGGGGCCGCTTTTTTTCCTCTGTGGCTAATGAAATCTATGTATTACGTACTGTTTTACTACAAACTATGTTATGGAAATTTAGTATGCGGAACAACAACACGTGGAAATTACGATAAAAAATGGTATTACAAAAACGAGTACTACGCTGCTACGAACGTTATAAAGGGATACCACGGGACCTCAGAACACCACCTTTATCTTTAAAACATGATATGTTAAGAGCTGACCAGATATTTTATTACAAGCTACTACAATTTGTGCATCATGAAAAATTATACATAAATAGCAACATTGACAAATCATCTTACTACTTTAGAGAACAATAGCGACACGTGACAATAACACGGACTAACTATGGAAAACAATCCATGACATATCAAATAACATCGCTTCTTAATAAAATGGAAAGAGATTTGGACTTCGAAGTTAGTCGAAACCTCTTTAAGAAACAGCTAAAGAAAGTATTATTAATCAATGCATCCACTTTTACTTTATCCTACTGAACAAAACATTTCCTTGTATTTTAGGTATTTTTCTTTATATTGTCTGCAACACGTATTAAGTTGATTATAACACTGTGCATACAAAGCTCTCGTAGTTATATTGTTAGTAAGCGTACACATTTTCAAGAGGGAATTGTGAACAATTTTTTGTTGTTGTTGTATAAATGAAAATTGACACATGCTGCGAACTTTTTTTACTTTGTATGTATTATGTCTATGTGTAACCGTTACAGAGGACTCTGTCAGGTATTGCCATACCTTTAGCTTCTGTACCTTTCTTGAAGAAACGAATTCAAGAAAAATAAAGAATCTGAATCTGAATCCGAATACGACGAGAGAAATTATTCACACGTGGAAAATTCCCTTGAACTAAGTATGGTTTGCGAGACAAATGCTTGTAAGTATCGAACTTTTTAAAAGATGAGGGGAATATGCGCTCACCGAGAGGACGGCGTCCGCACGAGACCACACCAGGCACCTCACTGAGACATGGAGCGCTTTGTGGCCAGAACAAAGCCCCCCTTCTCTGCCGGCCAAGCGTAGTATAGTATGGCATAAGTATACCTAAATATGTATGGAAATTTGTGCTCGAGGTCGGCGCACGACCAACGCTGGATTTTCTGCGTAACAGGGCCCTAAAGCTATCGCTGTAAAAGAGCGCTCGAGAGGAAGGCGACTTCGCGCTCGGCTTGTGAACTGCGCGTGTCGTGCAAACCTGCAAAAGTTGGCTGAGGTGCTCACATAAACGCATGCTATCGGCGGACTGTTTTTTCAACGCGCCCGAGAGGCGGCTCGGGCACCCTTTAGGTATGTCTCGCATTGAGTATGTCTCACCATGTTTTTCAGCACGATGCCTCTGGGACTTCAATACTTGGTGACTCTCTCAGGGAAATATGTCGTGCCACAAGATAAGGTGGATAAAATAAATCAGGATAGGGAAACACGTGGGGTAAGTGATTGCTTTCTGTTAATTCAAATACACTTCCTTGGTTTTTGTCACAAGCTGTTAGTGTGTATGGTAACTCTACCAATTTTACGTAACGTTTACGAATTCGGAGGCACCTAAGCGGGCCCTGATCCACTTACATGTTTATCGCAGTGGAGAAAAGCATTCGACGTTAAAATAGGCTATTTAATAAACACTTTGTCACGAAAAGTACTTCGATGCGTTCACCAGAAGCGGATTTATTGGCAATCGAACGTGGCGTTCGCGGTGCTTCCGCTCCTCCTTCAATGCCTTTCACTGCCAAGGTTACCACAGCGAGGCGTGCTCACAAGGCACCGCCTTCTATACGTCACCGTGGCGCGCTGTTCACATAAGAATTTGGATGTTAACGTAGACGCCACTACCCCCGATTATGGCGCCTGCAACGCGCCAAACGTAAGCCAAACGCGGTTGCCATGAGCGAGCAGCAGAGCACTCAGCCAGTGGGCTCGTCGGGGTACCCTGGCGTATCTTCGCTACGTAGCAGACCGCAGCTACCTGCAGATGCAGTGCATATTGCGCAGCGTTTGCTTTGTGCCCGGCAGGGCCCGAGTGCGTCCTCGCGCTCATACGATCCAGTCTGACCATGCTGCGTGGTGCGGACCGGCTTTGTCCTCCGCCTGCATGACTGGCGAATAGTAGCCACATACAACAAGTGCATTGTGACACGAAAGTGTTTTATGCCGGGGTACTTCCCGTAACGGATGCCACATATATTGCGCATGCTCTACAAAAGTCGTTGCGTATTTTCCATTATAAAGTAGTCCAATCATACTTCGCCCGCACTAAAATCTACGAGAAATCATTTTTTCCACTTACGAGCGAAGAATGGAATCATTTACCAGAATGTATTGTTCAATGCACATCTCATATTTCATTTGAAGATATGTTGAAAAAGCATCTTTTGTAATCCCTCTTCTGCTTGGGCAGCATTGCTGCCTGCAGTATTGTGTAAATAAATAAATGAACAATGGATGTAACGTTGGCTCTAAGAAGTAAAATAGCTGGCTTGTTGCAGCACTGTGGAAGCCGCACAATTTCTTAGCCGATTCTTAGCGTCGTCTGCGCAGCGTCCGCTTACAGTATGATAAATGGCAATATATGTAAGAATGACGCAATGAGCGAAGAATATGAGGTTGAAAATAGCTGCATGTTTTGATGATAAAGTGAATACAAATGAAATTTATTTTAGAAGCGAGTTAACCATGCGTATTCAATAGCTTGTCTAAAATGACACCCAAAATTGTACCGCTGTCAGATATTGGTAGGATATGATTAGTTAATGATACACCTGTAATAGGTGGAATTGTTGTTTGAAGGTTATCAAACAAAACATGTTTTTGAAGGACTGATTGGAAGATAATTTGGTGCTTTAGTGAGCAGTACCTGTCGATATTGCCACGATCAGGGTTCAGCTGATCTTGCATTACTGTCAATCACTAGTGAGATGAATAAATGGTTATGTCATCGGCATTGTTGTAATCGCACCGCTGGCACGAGTTGTTGCAAACTCAGCGCTGACACCCGTTGTTGCAATCGGGTCGCAAGCCCCAAGGGTAGCGTTGGCCTGGCGGCCTGGGGCACTGGAAGCATCCGAAGGTCTCGGCAAAGCATGAGTCGACTGGTAACAGAACAACTGGTTTATTCTAACATCGCAAAAGAGCGGGCGGTCAGGTCGACCGAAGTGAGAGACGGGAGAGCACGTAACTCGACAGAAGAAATCGGAGCCTCCCTCGGCGTCCGGGGCAGCTGCTTTTATAGTCTCGCAGCTGAGGGCAAGGAGGAACGTCTCGTCAGATGCGCACGTGACTGGGCACGGACACGCTGAGAGACAGGTTGAGACGAGTGTAGTGACGCATCCGCCAGGCCGGCGCCGTGGTCAGACCTCCTCGCTTCACACTTGGGGAGCTCCTCTCCCCGGCTGCCGCGCTTTGACAAGCGTGGGCACACACACACACACACGCACACACGAAGACACGTGGCACTGAAACACGCCTGGACGCGCTTGGCGGGGAGGCGTATCGGCGGCGCTGAACGGGCCAAAATGTCCGCCGCTTTGAACGAAGCCCTGGCGTCCGTTGCATCCGCGCCGGCTATACCGCGCGTCGTAGGCGAAACGTAACAGCATACAAGAGGAACTTGTAACTGGTAAGCGCATCGGTTAGATTGTTGAACAACAGGAACACTAAGGGACCTAATAATACAATCTTTAGGAACACCAAATATGATAAAGTTAGCGAATGAAAGGTGGTCGTTGCCAAGTACGACTTGAGACCCATTAGTTAGCTAGCCATGAAGTACCAGTGATGCCGTAGGTCACTGTAGTTGATAGAAAAGAATAGAATGGTTCAGAGTACCAAATGCTGTAGTTCGGTCAATGAATGCTGCTCCCACAATTAACCCGGTATCCATAAACCTGATACTTTATGGCCTCGTAGCACGAGTGTCGGCGTAACCGAGCGAACGAGCACAACGGCGAAGGATCAAAGAGCGACACGCAGTGCAGCTGAAAATGAAATGTGGCCAAAGTGAAGAAATTGCGAGGACGAAAGCGGGGGGGGGGGGCGGGGGGGGGTGCGGCGAAAGCGTGAGAAGAAAGCATAGTGCCCTGCATGACGCGTGCTTTGTGGCAATGATGGCGCCATCTCGCAGCCATCGTGCCACATGCGCGTCATTTGCATGGACAGAGTCCTGCATGAACAGACCTCGGTCTGTGGCGGCGGCTTCGAATTCCGCCCACGCATCACGATTAGCGAGGCAGTCGCGCCACGCTTCGCTCCGTTTGCAAAGTGCCGCACGAGACAGATTTTCCGCGCCAGCAAATATCTCGTGAAATGGAGACACGTAACCGCAGACGAATTTATTAACCTTAGGCTCGCGTGAAAGAATGCACTTTTCAAAAAATCTGGTGCGGCTCGCCGGACAGGCCGGGCGGACGGACTCCTCGGTGGCGTTCCGTCATTATCCTCGCATAGGCACAGTATGTTGCAGAAGTCGTGGGGCGCTGTTATCGTTGTGGGGTGCTTTTCTCGTCTTGATGATAGATTGTTTTTTTTTTTCTGCGCAAGTACTGCTCCAGTAGGACACATGTAACCGGCAAAATGAGGCCTCAGGAGAGCACCCGAGATTATAATAAAGTAGCCGTTGCGAGAGTCTAGTCGGGCGCAGGCCTTTATGGAGGCCTGCAAGTCTGTGTAAACAGTGCGAGTGACGGCTACAATAGGAGGCTTGAGAATGGAATTGCATGCAGCGGGTATCGCAGCTACTTCCGACGTTAATGGGTCGTTGCAGGCAGGGCGGCAGGAGGAATAGGCTGCGACGGTACGTGGGCAGTATAGTACACTAAGACTGAAGTTTCGTCACTGAGGGCGCCGTCGGTGTAGAAAGCTTGGTGACAGGGAGGAGAAGTGCGAATGTCTGCTTGATGCCGCCTTGTGTAAGACAACTGCCTCTCTGCGTGATCGGCATCCACGTTTTGGGGAATCGGTGCAGGTCATGGGACAATGTCACGCAGCACGGGAAGAGGGCAGAGGCGTTGAGGGGACTGGAAAATGAAAAAGCGAGATGATGCTGCGATCGGATATCGTGGATCTTAGTTGGAACTGATGTGAATCCTTGGCAGCCTCGGCTAATGCCTTGTTCGGATTCATGTGGGCCATTTGAGCAAGGCGGTGTAAGGGCATGAAACGCGGCAGGCTGGTGACAACCCCCATGGCTTCGTGGTTGAGCGATTTACTTTTTGTCTTTGCTTTTGGGTCAGACTGTAGATGTTATAGGCCGTATACGGCACGTGAAATTGGTAGAGCAGCCACAAAGCTCCTCACTTCCCCAGTTTTTGTACACAGTGCAGCGGATTAGGCGGAGTATGCCAGGTTCGAGTGATGTGATGCCATGTTGCTGCACCACTGGCTCCGTTGATGTGGATGCCTAGAACTCGAACACTGTCTTGCTGAGATATTTGTTCACCGTCAAAAGTGAATGAAAATCGCGAGGCTGAATGGGCTGGGTTTGTGCCCAGTACAAGTTAGTTCTGTCAACAGAAGACATGAGTCCGACATACTTTGGAAATGTTGCAGTGGTGTCAATTCCGGCTTAAATGGCATCGGACTAGTCGCTGTCGGAGCCCCGTTGGTCCGTATTGTGACATTGTCCATATACACACTGAAGCGAAGTCCAGGTATCTCAACCAGGCAATAACAGAGTGGTGCCATCACCAAGTTGAGCAGTAATGGCTAGAGGACTGCGCCTTGCGGCACTCCCACTCGTGATTTCTTCGGTGCGGAAAGTCTGCCCTACGGCAACCTGAAATTCGCGGTCATCCCGAAAGCTGCGCATGTATGCCCAGGGTTTGCCTGGGATGCTTGAGACCGACCAGTATAAGGTAATCGACAGCAAGGACACTTTAGGCTTCGCCGGAACACCTCGATTCGACGTCACGAAGGAGAAACGCGTGATGAATACACCACCAAGTGAAAGCCGCCGTGAACCTGCGGCCCTATAACGTCAAACTATTCCAATATGTTTTTATTCCAATCTCCTGACGTCAAATTTGCATAACCATCACAAGCATCGCAATTTGCAAGCATCGGGCGGGGAAACCGCAAGGTGGTCTAAGCAGACCAATCAAATGCTCTCCTCATTTATAGAAGTTACTTTTCTTTACTTTAAAAATGAATAACATTGCCTACACTGAGCGACTTGTCTCATCTAATTGGCTGACGGGAGGCGAGGAGCTCACTCAAGTGGAGAGGGATTGTCAGACGTGGATTGTCAGACGGAGAGGGACAAGTCAGACATAGGATCATACCATGTGTATCCTGCTCCTGCATTTAAAACATCCCCCAAATCACGCTTTCATTGGTGCTGGCGTGAATGGCCAACTCTGCACATTACATTTTACATTTGGGAAAACATTCGGACGCGGTTATGATATTCAGACCGTAGTGGCTACACAGCCTGTGTATGTGAATCTCTCATATCTACACGGCTAATGTGACATTCTGTTTGCTGTACCTACGTTGAAAGCTAATCCTATTTAGCTCCCCCACAGTGGAGTAAGAAATTTGAACAAGAGGGTATTAACGATTCTAAGCAACTTGTTGGCTAATGCATGCCTCGTCAAATAACATAGAAGCTTAACTGTTATGAAACGTTTGGCGCATGTTCGATGAGCTGGACGGAATCTTAACTTTCGCGTTTTATAACGGCAGCCCAATACTTGTGACGGCTTTCATGAACAGACAACCCGTGAAAACGAAAGCTTCAGCCCCTTGTGATGTTCGGTGCAACCTACCACAATGCTGTCAGCGTACTTCTCTTCCGTCGTTGTAAACCTATGAATCACACACGCACCTGCGAAAACCCAGCAGCAATCGATGTAAGCACGCTGGCTCAGCGGAGTGCCTACCGCGTGAGGTACAGCGGGGCGTGGCACTTGCGGAGACGGAGGACATTAGCGCGCATGCGCGAGTAGGAGCGGGTGCGAGAGAGGAAAAGTGGGGACTAATGCTCATTGAATATGACTCTGCCTGTCACGGAGCGCGGTAGTGCTGAAGTTAGCGTCGCAAGTTGGCAGCTGGACGTAATTATATTTCTTCAACTGTGTTTTTTAGTAATGGTAATAACGTGTCATTATTT
The DNA here is from genome assembly GCF_023375885.2 of Dermacentor andersoni. Taxonomy (NCBI): domain Eukaryota; kingdom Metazoa; phylum Arthropoda; class Arachnida; order Ixodida; family Ixodidae; genus Dermacentor; species Dermacentor andersoni. The sequence continues at coordinate 146,667,383 of NC_092820.1, forward strand.
CGCATTATTGGCGGCTCCTCCAGGACACCAAAGCGGCAACGGTGACACCAAAGCTACAAACCGGACTGCTCCTTGGGTTGGGGTTCGCCGAGGCCTGCGCGGCCCCAACCCATGGGCCGCCCTACTTCTAGCTTTGGTGCCCCCACTACCCCTTGGGTGCCCTTGAGCTGCTGCGCCGCCTGCTTTATTATAATCTCAGGTGCGCTCCTCAGGCCTCCATTAGCCAGTTACATGTGCCCTCCTGGAGCAGTGCTTGTAAAAAATGCAATCTATCGTTGCGACAAAAAAAAAAGCTACCCGTGACTTATACAACATCATTAAGAACCTTGGCCCTTCAGTGATCACCAAACGGGGCGCCCATGCCCGCTGCCACACCGCACGGGCAGCCAGTGGCGGAGCATAAACAAACTTGACTGCACTCCGCAATGCCGGCATGTCTAGGGGACAATTCTACAACACGTGCCAAAAAACCTCCTCCTTAGTGCCTAGGCAGAGTCACATATTCAAGGAGCAAAGACCCCCAGATAGAATTTCTCTGTCGCACCCGCTCTTGCTCGCGCCTGTACAGAAATGTCGAGCTCCACAAGAAACGCCCCGCCCCGCTGTACCTACTAGCAATTGTAAGAACGCCACCGGGATATAGGTGCCCTGGGAGTATCCACAGGCACACGCTACTCTACACCTCTTCATAGTTCTTTCATTGGTCGTGTAATGCTTTGGAAGCGTCAGCTTCTGCGACCGCCAAATTTAGTTAAAAAATGAGATAGCCATAATTTTTTTTATTTCATTATATTCTTTAATATGCTCATGTATGTTAGATATTGCTAAGATGTGCATTTACTCATGGCATCTTGTTGTAAGACAGCAGAAAGACTGAAAGAAATATTCCTTCTGCAGTTTGTAGCCCACAGAGCTAGTGACACCCGCTTGGAAGTTGAAATAACAAATGTAGAGCATGTTAAAGAAGCGTGCGAAGAAATGAACGCGATCGGACACCAGGAGCGTTCCACAGAGCTGGGTAAGTGATTCCCCGTATCTCAATATCTATGATTCCATAGAATTCGCTATATGTGATACGATTCCATAAAAGAGTTTGACATTCTGCACCAAGAGACACGCAGGACCAACTGCGCCTACATAGAAGCGAGCGGAGCTCATAATGTGGGTAATCCAGTGCCTGCATGGTCTTGGGCGCATCGCACTGCAGTGGTGCTCTAGATGATGAATGCTCCAGAGCCCTTGCATACGTAATTTACTACTGCTGAGGCTCTAATTATTTCACATGCTTGAAACTTCGTCTACACCTGGTCCATAACTTGCCCCTAATTTTAATCAACTGTAAGCAAGGCTTCATGTTTAGTCCAGCGAAGGTACAGGGGAAACATTCTACAAAACTTGTTAATATCCAAACAAAGCAGGACCCAACAATTATTGGCAACGCTCCTAATTACACCATAAATGTTAACTGTGCCACGGCTTGCACTTAATATACATTGCATTTTCGTTGCCATAGAACTCGCTAGCGACATTAGGAACTAAACTGATGACGGCCATGCGACACTTATGAAAACTTGCTCTTTTTTTTATTCTTAGTCGTAATTGCACGCTGTAACTAACTGCAATTTCTTTAACTTGTACAAAGGGTCATTTTACCATTTTTTAAGGCCATGCTGCTTGCTTAGTCACCCTTGCGGCCGAGCATAGGCTGTAATTATTATTGTACGGATTTATTATAAATTCGCAAGCATATTTTCACTTACTTCACACAGTAACAGTAGTAAGACGCGCAAAACACACTTCATGATTGATGTCAGCTATTGGGTCCGTGTTTTCTCAGCAAGCCCAAGAGGTGGTTCATTGACCCTTTAACAGAGTCTCCTTACACCAAAAAAGAGTGTACTGACTGTTGATCCATTTCCTTCTAGGATAAGTTGTTGGCAACCTTAATGATAAAAACATGATAAACTACGTACAGCGTGAAGGACAAGGACCGTGAGACTACATACACTGCGATGTGTATGTCGTTTCTTGCAATCCTTGTCTTTCGCGCTGTACGTCCTTTTTTACCGTGAATTACGAACTACCCCAAGCAACCACCGTAGAATACAAACACTCGAATGAAAAGAAAATCTTGTCTTTCCAGGACTGAGAACAAGCACGACGCGCTTGGACTTTACCTACAAAGTCAAGCCAGGACCTTCTACCATGGAAGGAGGGTTGGACACCGTCATCACGGTCAGCTTAGTTGGGATAAATATCAATCTACCCCGAAAGCTGACAGCCCTCCTAGTAAAGGAGCTCGCCTGAGCATTCGTGAGTTCATATATGGTTTTCTAGCAAAAAAGAGAAATGCTTTGCTTTTTGAGCTCCTGAAGGCTTCACAAATGATACTAAACAAATTTGAAGATTATAACATGCCTATTTTATTAGAAAAAAAATAGGACGTATATGGCCCATTGGCACATTCCGTGGATCTGGGAAGTGGAACAACACTGTCCCATTGTCTCATGAAGGCACCATGCTGAGATCACTTGTGTGCCTATTTAGTGTGAAAGGCACCAAAACAAGTGGCACACAGCAGGGGCACCTTGCACACTCCACACATGAACTTTGTGCGGACCTCATTTCCTGTGGTGGAGCACCACCTTTGCTTTGTGGGTACTTTCTGTGGATTGTGGCCGCTCCTTGTAAACTGAATTTTCTCCGAGACTCCAACCATTTTTTGGCCGTTCTTTCGGCCCTCCTTGTTCTTCCGGAATGGTCCTGTGTTAGTGTAGTGCCTGAACGTTTATCCATTTATGAGTTGCCGTCCTAGAACAAGCCAGAACCACAAGTATGTTATGTCATTGTTGGCGCATTATTGAATGAATGCATCGACGACAGAAGCATCGAAGAGAAAATAAAATATCCTATACGCAGGATTTCTTGGAATGCCTATCAGAAGTGTAGGCATTTCGCTTTTGATCAAATTTGTCTGCGGCCCCCATCGACATGTTGTAGCCTGCCAGTGCTTTAGGGCAGATCACAGCCACCGAAGAGCCATTCACCAGCTTCCGTGACACTTCGAAACTGTCGGATCATGGAAATTCGACAAGAGGTGAACATCTTTAGTGTCACGCCACTGATAGGCATTGACCTGACCTTTGGAGTGCCACAGGTATTCTCCCTTCTTTAGCTTGTCGTTTCGCTTCAATTCTTCGGGCAAGTCCTTTCTGTTGGTGCGAACCGTCCCTGTGGATAGGATGCTCCTCTCAGCGAGAGTTTCCATTAGGCGAGTGCAGGTAAAATAGTTATCAAAGAATAGCCACTTCCAGGCTGCACGTTCTCTGACAGAGAAAGTACGACATAGAAAGTACGCTTTGTGCGTTCTTCCCTTCATACACCTGAAATTGCAGCGAATAGCCCGTTTTTGAGTCGGCCAACTGAGCTATCGCGGCAGTGCTGTTTTCCCGTCCACTTTCTTGGGCATTTATGTTTTACTACTAGAACTATGCCACCAAGGTTTGTGAGTGGTGGCACTGGCTAATGCTTCCAAGGTTAGTTCTAGTAGAAACCCATTGTTACAAACTAATTCCTTAGCCATTTTCCATGTAAACTTGAGCTCTGTGTTCGCATTCTAATGGTTTACTATTTGTTGCTTCTTCAGGACCAGGACCTCTACCGACTCGGCCGGGCTCGCAGATTTGGCGGTCTGATGGTGGCCACCAAGCTTGAGCACAGTGACAACTGGCGTCCCCCCAGACACATCGTGCCTCCTGGACTCGAGAGGGCTCTCATTGAATCGGGCCTTCCGGCGCTAATTGGTGCCTACCTCGTGTCATGCGGTCCTCACACGACCCTTCTCTTCATGTCTTGGTTGGGACTCTATGTGGTACCCAAAAACTGCACCGCAGAGACGCTGCCGAACTTTGGTGTCATGCTCTACGGTACGCTAGAGCCGCCGCTTGTTGTGCCCGACGCAGGACCGCAGCTAGGTGAGCTTCTCTCCGGCTACGATGCGTTCGAGGCACGCATCGGTTATCTGTTTCGGGACCGTGCCTATCTCCTCCAGGCCTTCACTGATGCCTCGTATCGCTACAACCGACTCACGGACTGTTATCAGCGGCTTGAGTTCTTGGTTGATGTTGTGTCGGACTACTTAATAACGCGGCACCTCTACGACGACCCCCAGCGCCACTCGCCAGGCACATTGACTGACCTGCGGTCGCCACTCGTGAACAACACTTTCTTTGCCTCGATGGCGGTGAAGTACGACTTCCAGGATTATTTTGTACTAGTTCAAGTGAAATATTAAGAGTAACGTGACTGGGATTCCATATTGCGGAGGCATATTCAAGTTTTGAGCCTATTATAGTCGTGTAAAGCTGTAGCTTTAAAGTAGACACTGCTGAGAAAAAGTTGCGTCGTAAGTAGCCGAACATATAATTAGCATTGCTAATGACATACTTCATATTAATCATCACATTTAAGTTATTTGTAATGTGTACACCAAGGTATTTATATGACATGACGAAATTCAAGGGAATGTTGTTAAGATGGTAAGTGCTAGGATTAGAATTAGATCTGGATACGAACGATATCTTAAATTTGTTAATTTTAAATGGTTCATGTGCAGTTTGCATGGAATCAATAACTAGGCTAGCCCTGCACCGTAGGAGAGAGCTAGAAATGGCAAATTCACACCACCGGCCTACTCCTCACTTCTGAAACAGACAAATCACTAAAAACGAGTTTTCTTTCTCTTCGCTTAACAATCATGCAATCAACAGTGGATGAGTGAGGAAAGCCTCAGCCTGGGAACTTGTCTTCATCACGGCCCTTACAAATAGGTTTGCTTGTTGAAACGATGGCTCCTGGCTGAGACCTGGCCCTGCGCCATAAAACCCCATACATCATCATCATCATCCTGGCTGAGGCTTCCCCTGCTCACCTCTGTTACTCAATTGAAGCGTTCATCTTCTTGTAACTTCTGTCTTGTTTGACTAGAGAAACCCGAATATTATTTCAACATGAAACCCAAGATTTCATTTTCCAACGATTCGTGAGCGTTAATTTTTGTTGCTTATATACTTATTTAGTGTCCTTGTTTATTTACACATTATTTGCCGAGCTCCCTGTAAGCACTGTTGTCTACATAATGTTCCTTGCATTCCTACGAGTGTTAAAGCCTTTACTGCTGCACATGAACACTAAATGTACATCAGAAGTATCAGGAGCAGACAAAATGTGCTAGAAAATTCAGTGTAACGTTATTTCCCCTACACTACGTGCCCTGCGCCAAAGTGTTATGATAGCAATTGGACATTGCAGCTCGAGCTTATTTTACTGACAGTAAATGTTTGCCGAGCACTTATTATGTTTACTATTTTTAATCTACCGAAAATCATCCAACTCGGACAATATAAGTATAGTATGAAACAGGTCAAGGAGCACTGTACGCAACTACAGTACGAGGGTCGCCCGGCATAAACATCGTTGTCTTGCAGAGGCTGTGAGGCACGTGGCAGCTCGCAGTGCTCTGAGAAACACGAGAGCTAACGATTCCTTCTGCTCAAGGGGGATGGGTAGAGGGTAATTGAGCAGTAACGTGGTGAAGCACGCTCTGTGGGAAAAGGGAGGGGGGCAGAATATGCGCCCCTCTATGCCCTCTCCCCCTAAAGTGCTGTAGGGACACTTGAAGTTAATCTGCGGCAACTGCAAAGGACCAGCTGAGATGGTTGGTGCCTTGATGCGCATTGTGTTCTCACGCGTCCAGTGTTGATCGCGTAATCTCAAGTTTTCGAGACACGGTAGGAGTTGCTTTGTCGCAGGAAGTTTGTGGTCATCGAGTAAGATCTGTTCATGTTTGCAGGAGTGTGCATGACACCGATAAAACTACAAACATTACTTCGTGTTGTTGTCTCTTCTTCATCGCCATCAATGCTCCGTCTTTATGCTGACTTCTTGCTTTGTTTCCCCCCTCAGGGCAAATATTCGTATCCTTTTACACTTTTGCTTAATTTGCGGGCACCATCTGATGATGGCTGCGGGCACTGAGCGTATTCAGCCATGGCATCCCAGATATAAGGCGCCCCACAATGCAACACACGCAAATTTCGGATGCTGCGAGCCACGTTGATACATTGCTCTTAGCACAATCTGCACCGCACGCGCTGACGCTCATTACCGCACTATTATTACCCGAGTTTCTTGCAATTTGTTAATAAATGTTTACTGGCAAGATACTATCTTCCAGGAATGCTCTGGGAAATCGTGAAGTTGTCTTTAGCGTTGAAACTTTAAAACTTCAAAATAACAAAATTTGCAATTTAACAAAGTTTTTCACCGCAAGTGCAACTTCGTTATCGCGAGGTTTGACTGTACTTCCAAACTCGGTACCCCGCGAACTTTGAGCTCGTGCGATCACCCTGCCCCGCCGTGCAGGGAGGAGTACCAGATCGGGGTGGTGGACGGTCGGCAGCCGCTGCTGGACGTGGACCACACGTTGGCCTGGCTCAACCTGCTGATGCCTCGCTACGTGAACCGCAAGGGTGTGACGCTGCCCACTTCGTCGGAGCAGACGAAGCGGGCCAAGCGCGAGAGCCTGCAGCAAAAACAGATCCTGGTGGCGGAATTACTGTGTGCCATCCACCCGTTGCCGGCGTCGCTATGGCACAAGGCTGCCTGCCTGCCCTGCATCCTCTACAGGTCGGTCGCAAGCTGCCTGTGGTGTTTATCGCTATGTCTCCTTCTATTGCAGGGCCACATGTGGTCGTTTTACTTTTATTGCGATGGTAATTAAACTGACGCACAAGCCGGCACTACCGGACTGTCACGGTATTGACACGTTTGCACAGCCCATGCATGGAGGGTTAAAAGATCTCCAGAAACGCACAGTGTGTTTGGCTGCAAAAGCGACTAAGCCGAGTGGATTCACTGTTACGCGTCACTCAAACACACCTGTGTGGCCTTGTGCACCTGTCCTACGCATCCAAGACAGGAGGCATGCAGGCCGTGCGTGCATAGGCAGTGCTTGATTTTGAGCATGATTTCGATTGTCCTTAACAGAAGTGGCTTTTGAATTGACGTCACGTGGCTGGCATGTAAACTTCTGCACAAGTTTTGAAGCAGGTTGTTGTGGTTTCGGAATTGTGCTGAGACGCTGGGAGTCGCTGCTGGTTCCACGTCGCACAAAGATGATGGACACTATCACTAATGAAACGCTGGTCACCTGCGTTGAGGCTCGGCCTGCACTTTGGCCGGCGATGCACAAGCAGCATAAGAATAAGCATGTGATAAGCCACTTGTGGGCCGAGGTGGTGAGAAATGTGGATGCTCAAGGCTGCCATAATAGGTAAGTGCTCAAAATTTATACAAGTGTCACATAGGGCACTTTCGATCGCAGTTGAGCCCGATCGGGATCAGATTTCTCAGTCAAGGTTTAAGCTTTCCTCGATCCCAAACGGAAAAGTTAACCCCGAAGGTGATCTAGCAACACTGAGCTCCGTGCTACGAAGCATTCGTCTTCCTTGTGTGCATACCGTGTGGCAGTTCGCCCTTCCCTTCTATGTGCGCTTTGGAGGCGCACATCCTTAAGTATCCGCTCTGTGAGACACGTATCCCCTGCTCCATGTGGTCAGTTGCCTATAGTGCAGCCACACAAGACGAAAATAATGCGGCTTACATAATAATACATGCAGGTGCTTGTCCTACATGTTTTGCACGGATGCAGCCTTCGAAAAATATTGTTTTGGTTATAATGTCGTACCGCTTATAGTCTGGATATTCGTGACTGTGGCAACTTATGCTATAAGCAGTCTATGCTGTGGTACAAAAGTTGTTGCCTTTCAATTTTGCAGTTTATAATATTTTTCTAAAATTGAAGGCATAAATTGTAAATTCACTTTGTACTTTACTAGGCTTTAACTTCTTTCAAGTGCAGCAAACTTAATTGAAGTCGGTGCAGCAGTTGCAGAGAAAAACAATTTCTTCGTTTCCGTGTATTTAGATAAGAATTCACAAGCTAAAGCTTGCTCTTAATTTTGAGCAGAATTGGAACACACCCAAGATGGCTTCTGTTCAGTGGAAGAACGGCAAAATTTGTATCGCTACTTGCAACATGCCTTAAAGGGACACTAAAGGCAAATATTAAGTCAAGCTAGAGTGATGGATTACTACTCCAGATTCTCTAAGGTGTCAATATTATCGCAAACAGGACCTTAATAATCGAGAAACTGAGGTAAATGCAAGACATGATAAGAGACTCCCCCGGGACGTTCAAGCACTTGCCCGAAGATAAAAGCACTCCTCAGTTAAATTCTGTGACTAGCACTCAACCACTTGTTGCAAAAAGCATTATTGTATTGTATAATGAGATGAAATAAAATACTGCTTATCCAGTTCTATTTCGTCTTTAGAAAAAAGAACAAATTGAAATTAACCTTCACAACGACGCAGGCAGTCGAAAGGTTTCGTTTTCGCTCGACTCTGCGCTGCCCACGCTTTCGCGTTTCAGAAGTTCCGTTATTGCGTAGTACTGTGCTGGTTTTGCTGGCTCGCGAAACTCGCACCAACTCCAAGTAGCAGAGAATTCAACTGCCTTGTTGTGTCGCGGGATGCCCGAACAGTCTACGCCACTTGACCGAGAACCAGCTTCGGCGGCGAATCCAGCGCTCCGTCTTGGCTCGGTACCGCCGTCTGTCGGGCGCCATTTTACTCCCCAAAGGCAGCAAAGGGTGGTGGTGGCGTATGCAACTTCACCGCTCCCCCAGTTGGGCGGCGGGAGATTTGAATTTTGAAAAAAGGTATTCGTACCCTTCAGATGATATTTTGCTTTCATGACACAAAACAAGCATTGAGAGGTTTCTGGAATGATATCTAAGCAGTCCACGTCGACTTATAATTTGCCTTTAGTGTCCCTTTAAGAGCAAAGTGAGGCAACAAAAAGAATCCGCCTGGCCGTTGAGGCCGTGAAGACTCACCGTCCTCAACGCGCGGGGACTGCTTCGTCCTCCCCCCCCCCCCCCTACCTACGTGTAGGTTAAGAGGCGGGCAACCCAGCTCGGTGGAATAATAAAGTTTTCAATCAATCAATCAAGTCCATGTTGATGCCCCACACTGCAGGATGAACTCGCTCCTGCTGGCCGAGAAGCTGCGGCTGACGGTGGCTCGCGAGGTGCAAGTGGGCCGGCTGGAGCTCCCCAAGGGCTTCAAGTGGCCCACGTTGGACTTTGACTGGACCCTGGCCGACGTGCTACAAAAGGCCCAGGAGGCTGCCAAGGCCGAAGAAGAGCGGGCTGCCGAACTGATGGAACGCACGGGCATCCAGCCGGTCTGCATCTCGCCGCCGCCGGCGATGAACGCGTGGCGTGCGCCCCAGCCCTACCAGCCGCCTGTGTTCCAGCAGGTAAGGGTGACGTTGGCCACTCTGAAAGCATCCATTAAAGCAAGTATCTTTCTCTGGCTCTTTCACCCCATTTCATGGTCTGAGGGTGGACTCTCGCCACCTTTGCAAAGGTGCCGATGAAAACAGCGCAGGCTCTTGCACAGCCGAGTTGCGGGGTGCGTTCATCATGGAACGCCGACTCTTGAGACAGTCGTACTGTCCATCTGTATGCCACTGCAGATGTGTTGATTAATGACTGCGGAATTGTGTAACAAAACAACTAACGCCGCCTACGTATCCTCACTGCAACAATATGCACGTTCAAGTGCATCATTCCTCTAACCCTTGATGATTGTATATGGCGACACAAACAAATCCAAAATGTTTGCAACTATACATGTATGGCGGCAGCCAAACGTTTCAAAAAATTAACCTTTTTGAAATGGAACACCGCCTAGAGTAGTACCGGAGACGCTGCAATCTACCGTGGCTTCTAGAAAAAAATTCTTAATGTGCTTCCGCGAAAACTGATTTTACGCTTCACTGCGGTAGTTTTGGAGTACAATCAACTTCCATTAAGTCGACCCTGACGAGACCGATGCCGAATTAAGCAAGATGCAGGAAGGTTGCCAAAACAAACCGCTGATTCAGTTGGCAGTATTTGCCCTATTCTAACACGTCCCCAAATGAAATGTGCACACTTTTTATGCATTAGAAGTAGAAAACTTAGAAATTTTATTAAAGCTTCTGAACAGTGCAGAAATGTAACGCGCCTGATTTGTTCTCAAGAAAGATGGTCTAGAGTCTAATATGGCTTGCACATTGGAAGCCAGTTTCCTAAAGTAAGGTTCGCCGCGCAGTTCTTTGAAGTCGGCTTTGCCGCAATGCAGCCTTGGCATGCGGTAAAGCCTTTGAATGTCGCAAAGCCGGTTTTCGTTTTACGTCCAGTTGCACCGCGCAAGCAATTCTTCGGCTCACCTTTCTTGAAAAAAAATAACAGGCGCACGTTAGAATCGGGTAAATACCGTGATCAGGCATTGCGAGCTACGGTTATTGCTTGAAAATCCTCCTAGGGCCGGCCGAAAATGGGCGTCTTCGACAGAAAAGGATGTGTGTTCAACCAGCGCTGCCTCTACTTTTTTCAATGCTAGCCAGATTCGACCGTTCACCACCCTCTCCTATCGTCCTTTCCTACTCTCCCCCGTCGGCTAGCGTTCGCACCTGCTTTACGGTCACTGGGGAGGGTACCATCTGGGTGGCGCCTCCAGACGGAAGTTGGTGGAAGGCTGACAGACGCGGCATAACCTGGCAGACGCAGGGACGGAGTGTCTACCACTTCTCCACCGGAATGGCAGCAGCGTGCGCTCAGACGCACACATGATGCAAACACGTGACGCAAGCAGTCATACCGTCTGGGTAGCGTCACATCGTGGCAACTCGCTGCACTAAGGTGCACCAATGGCTCCCGTTAGGGATCGAGTGATTGTGCTGGCATTGAAAAAATAGAGGAGGTGATGGTTCAACGCATACGCTGTTCCCTAAACTTTGCCGAGGCAGATGCTGCCACGAAAGGGAGTCTCTTGTTGGGTCACCATAGGGATCAGGCACATGCCTGCTGACCGATCAAGTTCGAATTATTCGGCAAAGGCCAATTTTAGGATCAAAATAACAAAAGTTTGGCTCCATAACCGGGACCTTTGGTCAGGATCGAATGTACTGAAAAATTGAATTAACCAGAGTCAAATTAATTGAAGTCCATTATATTCCAGCTTCACCTAGTTCACTTTCCACATGCTCACATGCGTGCTCACACACTTTTAAACTGGCATTGTCACGAGTGCTGTTTCGAATTATGAGTTTGGAAAAAAACAGCTTTTTGTCTCATTTCTTACCACTCAAACTGTTGGCATGACAGGCTAGCCCGCATGGCTCTCCCATGAGATTGCGATTACTTTGTTTAGAGGTCGGCTTTTGCCAACCGGCGATACTGTCATACATGCATCTCCTTTTGCGAGGTGATGCACGAGAACTGATCAACTCCCTAGTGATCTAATGGTTGATCACTACGAGTTTCTCGCACACTTTGTTTGTCTAACAGGCGGGCCACCACTGAGTTTGCTTGCAGGCGCTCACGTGGCACGCCCTGCTTTCGCTATGGCCGCGCGCCCAGGGAACGTAATTGTTTAGTGACCCACTTAATTTTCTATTTTTCTGGCCATTTGTCGTTGGTCTGCACGTGGCTGGACTATGCCATGCTGATTTTGCTAAGATTGCTCCCTTCACGCAATGCACAATTAAAGGAGGAGATAAAATGGGATGTTTCGAAATACAAGCCCTGACTGTGTCAAAACCAATTTGCAGGATAAAAAATTTGTTGTGTGACCTTTATTACATTTCTAAATAAATTACTTATGCTATTTTATTCATGTGTTCAACGATGAACCAGGTTAAAACTGCACATAGATATTTATAATTTTTTTTTAAATCTAAAAATATTATATACTGTGATGTTTGTGACGTCATACCGACGTACCAGGGCTGAGGTTGCAGTCTAAAATTCAGGAAATTAACATTGACCTTCATTTTTTATTTAAATTATCAACCTATTGCTGCAGAATTAATCAAAATAATGCTTTGAAGGAGGGCAGTAGATGTCTTGAATGATTTAGTGTTTCTCTTTAGTGTCCCTTTAAAAGATTTCTTTCAAGTCGCAGTCTGAAATGTTGTTTATGACTTTTGTTCGCTTGTCCACTGTAGTATCATAATGGCTGTGGCATTCTGCTGCTAAGCACAAGGTCACACGTTCAACTCCTAGGTTAACGTACAGCAAAGGCATAGTGCAAATATATATATATATATATATATATATATATATATATATATATGATTATAACCCTAATAATAATTGTAAATACTCATCTCATCTATAGGATTTAATGCGCGCGCTGTTGCTTTGTCTCTGCATGTAGTAGTAAAGAGAGCCAGTTTAAGGGCGGAGAAGAAGGAAGGAAAGGAAAGCAATATTGCAGCGCCGTGGTTTTAAAGCGCAACCGTGGTAGGGAAACGGAAGGCGATATAAGCATGCGTGGCCATGATACGCACACGACAAACTGCCTTAAAATGTTTAGACTTGAGGGAAAGCTTACGAAGCTTTCCCTCAAGTCTAAACAAAGTGGTAAGGGAATACATCTACTTAGGGCAGGTAGTGACCACAGATCCGGATCATGAGACTGAAATAACCAGAAGAATAAGAATGGGCTGGGGTGCGTTTGGCAGGCATTCTCAAATCATGAACAGCAGCTTGCCACTATCCCTCAAGAGGAAAGTGTATAACAGCTGTGTGTTACCAGTACTCACGTATGGGGCAGAAACCTGGAGGCTTACGAAAAGGGTTCTGCTGAAATTGAGGACGACGCAACGAGCTATGGAAAGAAGAATGATGGGTGTAACGTTAAGGGATAAGAAAAGAGCAGATTGGGTGAGGGAACAAACGCGGGTAAATGACATCTTAGTTGAAATCAAGAAAAAGAAATGGGCATGGGCCGGACATGTAATGAGGAGGGAAGATAACCGATGGTCATTAAGGGTTACGGACTGGATTCCAAGGGAAGGGAAGCGTAGCAGGGGGCGGCAGAAAGTTAGGTGGGCGGATGAGATTAAGAAGTTTGCAGGGCCGACATGGCCACAATTATTACATGACTGGGGTAGTTGAAGTATGGGAGAGGCCTTTGCCCTGCAGTGGGCGTAACCAGGCTGATGATGATGATGACAGTAAATGTAGGTCTCATAGTGACGTTGCGCCGTCGGTGAGTGAAACGGCGCCCGCAGACGACGCTACAGCTTTTCTGCGCAAAACGCAAACGCGAAGACAGAGCCGACAGCAGCGCGAAAGCGGAACTATGGTGACTAGCGGAAGGGGAAGCGCGCGGCGATAAGCTGGTTCTTTATTTTATGACGCCAACCTTGACGCTCGTTGCAATGGACGACCCTGACAACAACATGTTGGCTCGCGATGCTGGGCTCGACTTCAGCGACTTAAGCACTGATGAACGTGACCTGCTGACGCTGCCGGCGTCGTTGCGTACTACTACGACGGCAACTGTATGTCACGGCTGTACATATTCTCACATTTGTAGCTTTTCCTTCGTGAAAACCAAATGCCGCACTCGCCGCCCCGTCTTCGACCGGCAGTTGTTCTTGCGCTTCGGAGAATGCAGGCAAGACCGACGGAACAGCGCTACGGGAAAGCATTGCTTTGAAAGGCACTGCACACGACTTCAGTAAGTCGGCGTTTAACTCGTAATCCTCTGGACGAAAGTGCAGCGAGCACACTATACGATTTTCCGGCTCTTTGCCAGCGCGCTGTGGCAGAGGTACGGCACTTAACCACTTCGAGCGGAGAGGTTCACTCGTTGGCACACAGTGATAAGTAACGTTGGATTCACCGCTGCAACTGCCCTTGGCCAACTTCCGCGGACCGATCGCGCATCCCACGACATCACATGGACGTGGCATTCTCGCTGCTTGTTCCAAATGCAAGTTTCGCAAGCCAGTAGAACCAGCGCAGCACGACGCGATAACGAAACAACTGAAACTCCAAAGCCCGCGCGGTGCAGAGGGGAGCACGCAGAGGCGAGCGCAAACGAAACCTTTCGAGCACCCATACTACTCAAGGGTCAAAATGTTATTTTTTCTTAGAATTGAATAGAAGTAGACAAGTAGCATTTTCTCCCGTCTTATAATTTAATGAAATTATCTTTTTAGTACGAGTAGTGAGTACTAATGACAAATTATGATGAGGATTGCCTTCGTCATCGGGCTAATACCGGAATGTCGATGGGGGTCTCAGATCGTGTCATGCATTTATCTCAATTTCTCGGTTACTAAAGCTCTGTTCGCGATTATATTGACGCCTTAGACGTTCTAGGGCATTGCTGTATCACGTTAACTTGACTTCATAGTAAGCTTTAGTGTTCCTTTAAGTTCTGCCTTGAAATTCAAATAGAACTTTGACCTTCGAAAAAAAAATTTTTTCTCACAATAATTCAAATTTTCTTTCCCCCTGAGTGAATGAAAACAAAGTTCTAAAACAACACGTTACTAGTCAAAACTCATTTAGCATTGCTATTAAGTGTCCCAAACCCTTAACCGGTGATGATCAATTAAATTGTCATGACAAAGGTTGCACTACCTTGTAATTTTTATCCATAAATAAATAATACAGAATGTCATTTGCGATCTTTCATAACAGGAGCAGTAAGAGCACTATAGGAATTTCTGCTACTATAGCTTTTAGAAGAAAGATGTCTGCACTTTTCATAAACTCATAACTTCTCATGGCAGTTAAGGGTTTGAAGCAATGCAATTACATGATTGTAAACCTTGATCATGGAGCTGCATCCCATTTACTTCTGGCGCACATAGAGCAACTGTAGGCACAGTACATGTGCACGAGGCGAACAAAGGCAGGCACATGGTGCTACGAGAGGGACAAAGACGACAATCACCAACAAGACGAAGGAGACGACGCAGTGGGGCCAATCTAACATTCGGCTATACTGGTTGTACCGGCCATACTTTCTGCAGAGTAAACATGGTCCCATTTAACCTTATATCTCAGCCCATTTCATTTTAATTGTGGACCACCAATGATCTAAACTTGCCACCCTCTTGCATGTATAGTGCACGCATTAAAGCAACTAGCTCAAATAGCGCCCAACGTAGCGTATTGAATGCATACGGGCAAAGTTCGTTATCTTATGGCAATCGAGGCACATTAAGAAGGAAAAGCTTCATTGTGAACATGCCAGTAGGGATGACAGATGACCTGATGTAGCACTGTATCTTAGATTGTGAAAAAGCCAACTTATCAGCTCCAGTTAGGCCCTCAAAGCCAAACGTATCATCTTCAACATGCTTATTTTGAAACCTTAGGCATGGGAAACATAATTCAAAGCCCATAGTAGTGTTTTCGATACACTGGATCAAAGTTCCACTTGCGTGTAGCTCAGCAAACGAATGACTAATTAATTACTATACTGATTAACACACTCCCTACGACATGAGTCAAGGCAGTCATTCCCCCTGTGCGGCTTTTCTGCAGCGCACAAGTGACACTTTTTTTTAAAAGTGAACGGAGAGGAAAATTCTTATTGCTTCTGATCATACGTGTTGGGCCACCATCTCTCTTTTTAAACTTGAAGTTTCAAAGGAGCAAAACTCCCTGGCGATGCCTGACGTGGTGGCTTAGCGGCTATGGTGTTGTGCTGCTAAGCACGAGGTCATGGGATGAAATCCCGGCCGCAGCAGCCACATTTCAGTGGTGGTGAAATGCAAAAATGCCCATATTCTGTGCATTGTGTGGCATATTAAAGATCCCCTGGTGGTCAGAGTTAATCCGGAGTCCCCCACTACGGCATTCATCATAATAAAATCGTGGTTTTGGAATGTAAAACCCCAGAATTAAACCCCTTGGCGAAACACCGGTGGCTCATGACACACCAGAAGAATATGACAAGTCATCGCACACGTGAATTGAGACTTTAAAAAGTGCTGCCTAAATGAACATGATTTTTTACTCAAATACCATTTCATTGTTCTTTTAGTACCAATGTACTCCTCTGTGTACAGAAGTAAAGGTGATCAAGTTGTTCTTGTTTTTTTTTTATGGGGAATGGTGTTTGGGCTTCGTGATGTTAAATGCGCAGATCTTATTTAAAAATGCAAAATACCACGTGTACACTTATCAAAGCTGCCTTTTGCTTCACAGGCAAATTTCAAGTCCAGGCTGCACAAAACTCATGAAGAACTCATCAAGTCTTTGTCCCTGTACATCGGAATTTGTGTTACATAAAAGTCAATGAAAGTGTGTTTACTCTTTTTTCATTTTTTTGCACCATTCACCCGGAGGACTTCTCGCAGGGATCAGTGAAGGGATCACCCACGATGTTGTTTCCGGTAAGGCTTGCATGCCGCCACTGAGCAGACGAAGGTGCTACGGTTTGGCGCTTATCTCTCCCTGGCCATTTGTAGCTTTTTGCAATTCTCGTTTTTGCTGAACATGTTTTACTGCTATGAAGCACACTCTCCCCCAACCCGACGCTCCCTGGTGGCGTTCCCTGATGAAATCGTGATGTCCTCACATGGTGTGCTTCTCTTGCAGTGGGAAGGTGGATTTCCCCCTCGTGAGAATACCACTTCGTGCAAGAAACATAACAGTAGTGGGACCCTGAGTATGAAAAATGTGAAATTTGACTGCAAGTAGATTTCAGTCGCATATCTGTAGCAGAGTGCCTTGCGAGATGAGTCATGGGAAACGAGGAGGCTAGTCAAGCTGAATCTAGGAAACGAACTGCCCACTCCTAAGGCTGCGTTATGGTGCACCACTTCACACTTGCTGTTTCATAGGATGCTTCACACCTGCAAATCCATGGTGATGAGCAACGCTGGATGACACCCCTCAATGCTAAGCTGGGCATTCGTGCTGTACGAGTTTGGATCATAAATCCACTCTGCTGTCACTTTTGGCAAAAAAGAAATTGCAGTTGGGCCAGTTGTAAAAGCTTAAGTGTACGAAAAACAAACTCGCACACATGCTTGCACTCGCAGACAAGCACCCATGCATGTAGGTGTTTGTGTGCAAGTGCGTGCACAGTGATGGTGTACAAATGTGGGTACCCATACTGGTACACATGCTGCTTACAACACATTGAGTTGTTTGCATGTTCATGAGAAAAAGAAACCCTTCAATTAATTGCCAAGAACTCGAGGAAATGTAATAAATTTTCCATCTTTTGTTGTTCAGATGTGCATGATATAAAGTTCTCGCTTCACAGAAAAAAATTCGGACCAGCAAGGGTTAAGACATCAAGCACACACTTAATGCTGCAGAACTTGTACCTTTGTAGAGAGCCTGTGAATTACGTAAAAGAAGACACGTGTACGACTGGTAAGTTAACAGTCCGTTATATTTGAAATGATGTGCTAGTCACTAAAATTCTTGAGAGGTCAACAATGCATCTGAAAGGAACACTCGCAGTCTACTTCATCAATCATTATTAAGTGGTTCTGTGGGCGAGTGCTTCAATGGTGACTCCACTTGAAGACGCCTTTGGACAGACATTCAAGGGCTGGTGAGCTACTGTCCACGGTCACAGGAAGGGGGACACCCAAATGTTCAAGCTCCGCTGAAAACTGTAGGAGGCAAACACAATGGCCGCTGTCTGGAGACGTCCCAATCCAGTAACAGCTGCAAGAAAACCCCGCAAAAATGTTACAAACTTTATGTCAAACACTGAAAGCATTAGAAACTCTCAACTGTACTCAGTCTTATTAAACCCATGCAGTGAAGCGAAAGCTTAAGGTTCATGCCAGCCAATCAGCAATGAGAGCCGGCTGCGTGTGCCAAAGAACACAGAAAAATCCACTCGCTGTGCAATATAATTCTTTTCGTGAAGCTTTCATTAGTTGGCATGACAGAACTTGGGATGCTTTGTTAAAGGGGCCCTGAAACTCTTTTTGAACATAGTCTGTTGTAGAGGCTGCTGTGAACATGTGAACCAAATACTACTACACTGCCTGCAGAAGAGAATTTACAATCTTGAGACAAACGCAGCAAAAGATCGCTTGCCCTCGCTTCTGCAATGCCATTGCATCAAAAGCAGCTGGCCAACCAATGCTATTGGCTGATGTCGTGATTGCGAGAGCATTCTTAGTAATACATAATTGCTAATCTTGAGTTAAATGATAAAATAGTATATATGTCTGCGGTCTTAAAGAAAATAATAATAATTTTGTCTTCACACTGCGCATGACCTCGGAACTGGCAGTAGCGTGCTGCATAGCACAGTCTACCATGGCTGTCGTGAGATGCCACGACGAGTTTTTCGCCGCTGAAACCGTCAACTCTCGACCGGGCTTTTTCCCTCTTGGCTTTCCTGCTGTGTAGCTTCCAGAGCGCTAGTGGAGACAAAAAGATAGGGGAAGCTGGGTATCTGTGCAATAACTCCACCTATAGTTGAAGGATTCAAAAAATGTTTGCGGTATGAAATTCGCGAGACGACGTCCTTTAGCAGTGAGGCCATTCTGTGACTAGCTATAACTGTGTTTCAGCCAAGGCCCCTTTAAGTGTGCTTAGTGTTCTCTCTCTGCACAGACGATGACATCAAAATGTAACGTCCCGTTTCTGTTCCGTCCACAGACATTCACCATGAGACAAATGAGACATCCACCCAAACGTAGCTAAGTGCTACAAAGGAAACCCATATGGATTCTTCGCTTTTCTTTACTCACTATTACGTCAAACTCTTGCCTTTGCTTCTGAGTTGTTGATAAATTGGACTTCGCCTGCCATGTGCTAGTCGCCTGGTTAGCTCAGATGGTAGCGCGGCTGCCCTGGAAAGGCGGTGGTCCTGGGTTCGAGTCCCGGACCAGGATGAATTTTTCTTCAACTGCGAAGCTTTTCTTTCGAGGAACCCGTATGAATTTCTTTTGCAGCACCTAGGTATGTTTGGGGCGGATGTCTCATTTTCCCTTCATTACATCTCTTCACCTTGCGGGTTTCCGCAGAACTATTACGCCACAAAGTATGGGTCACATTTAAAACACTGGCCATCCATAGAAGTTCAGCTACACAGTCAGTGAATGCATCAATACTTCATCATTCAAAGTAACTTGTAAGTGGATGCCTGCCTGGCTTAGCTAATACAGTCGAACCTCGTCATGGCAAAATCTGATTCATCATAAAAATACCTTCGTTATAAGCACGTATTTCCTACATGCTGATATCAGTGAGAAATGTTTTGAATTTACTTCATTAAATCCAATAATTCCTTATACTGAGGTCCATCTGTATGCAACCATGCTATCTTCTGACATGACCTAAAATTCAAAAGATTAGCAAGCTTCTTGTACCAAAGTAATTAAACAGCGCTGAGGAGACAAAGCCACCTGCAAGTCGTAACAGCCTTGGTACAGAAAATGCTGACAGACAAACCTACCACCAATGTACTACTCATCTGTGCTAGTTGGTAATCCAAAGCTTAAAACTTTCAGCACGAAAAAGAAAAATTATCTAGACAAAGGCATATGAGAACATGTGCTTGGGACTTTCGTATAAGAAAGCTCAAATAATGAGCTCAGCGCACACGTCCGCAACACAGGCATATAACAGGGCATACCAAAGGTCGCGTAGGAATTGGGCAAAAGACGCGTACCTCTACAGGCTTGCACCTGGGAGAACAGGAAGAAGGTTGCGAGGAAGAGCTGCGACTGATAGCGGTCGCACCCCCACAGGTTGGCGGGGAGTGCCAGCAGCTTTCCGTAGCTGCCCAGTACCACGGCTCGTGCCAGCAATGTCCTGCCAATGCACAGGAAGTGGCCAAATGACAACAGGTTGTGCCAAGAAATTTTTCACACTACTTTCAGCAGACCAGCATGTATTCAACAAGAGTAAAAAGAAAAATATGAAAGGGTGTTTGCATAGAACTGCAAGTGAAAGGACTAGTGATAGCAAGTTCAGGTTTCTCGTGCACATGGAGCCACTGAAATGCGTAGATGAAGTTGCACTAGCAAGGCACATATTTGTTGTGGTGAAGCCTCTCCGTTTGCTGCAGCATGGAAGTGCGATGCCACTTAGTGTGCATTCGATTAATTATAGTGGTCTCCGAGATTTTGGAGCACACCTTTGCTTCTTTTTCAACCTTTCTTTTTTGTGTGTGTGTGCGATCAGACATACGACACAACACGTAAGAAGCTTCAGACAAGAGGCTTCATGAACCAGTGCAAACACTAAGGCTACGTTCACACTTGGGAAACGGCAAGCAGGCGGAAAATCTTTTCCGCGCATGTGCAAGATGTTCACATTTGTTTTGCCACTGCAGCGGAAACCACTGCCGCTTTCGCCCACATCCATCTAGTTTGCGTACGTTTGTCCGTTTGGTGGCGCTGTTCAGCACACTATTTCAAGACATACATTCATTCATTGACCCATCAGTTATTAAAAGCCATCATTTCGCACAACGGCGCGTGTCGTCTTTAACTTTCGTCTACCATGAAAAATAAAGAAGACATAGTTTCGATAGTTTTAGGTAGTTGCTTTTCCTAAATATGGACAATGAACAACAGAAAATGTTAAGTTTTACGACCGGATGTTCACAGGCTAGTGCAGCTTCTGGTAAAGTGGAACCGCTTTCCGCTTCGCCATGGCGGAAAAGATCAGTCCGAGACCGAGCAGGCTCGCTGCCTGGTTTTCCACCTGTTTTACCGCCTAAGCGGGCGGATTTTGTCATGCATTTTTCCGCTTCCGCCTGCTCCGAGACCAAGTGTGAACGCAGGCTAAGTGTAACTTGCTAGTGCAAGTAAAGTGCCAGCTCGGCACAAATCTCTGAAGCACATGTGACACAGAAGGGTTCAGACAAGAGACTTCACAAACCAGTGGAAACACTAAGTACGACTTGCTATGTAAAAAAAGAAGCACAGTGATCAAGCCGTGTGTCCTTTGCTTGCTTTATTAATGTTCTCGTCTACTGAAAGCAATGGATTACCGACAGACCCAACCCCACACTCTATATGGTCATCTGTGGAAAATAAGAGAAAGCAATACCTAAGAGGCTGTCTACATAGTCTATTGAAGATACCTTGCAGAGGTGAGAGTTGACTTTTTTTTTATTTAGACACTACGTCAGGTTAACACTGCCAGCACAATATACAGGCAGCACAAGCCAGTCATTCCTCTACTTGTTGATTTAGGCAGAAATTTTCACTCTCTCATTACAGCAAAGCTATGGAGTTGCGCTGAGTGGATAACATGCATCCAGCCTTTTAAACGACAGTCGGGGGAAGCAATAACTTGCCATCCATGATCATCATTGCAACTAATAAACGTAGATAACACTATCAATATGTTTCACAGTTCCACTTGTGCAGCACTATACAATGGCCGACAAAGGAGCACTCCCTATAAATTGCACCATTGAGACACCGTATGCATACTATGAACACCCACATTTTCCAGAACAGTAAATGAGCGGAACAAGATAAGAAAGGCAGCCTTGACACGCAATCTATGAACACAATTTCAAAATGTGTTATCTGTCTTAATAGCTATTTGTTTTATTACCCTTCCTCGTAAGACAGTGAGTTTACAAGCGTAATATGTTACTTTTACATTACACTTGCACACAAAATGCATTTCGTAGTTGTGGTTATTTCAGTTACTTCACTTCAGCGTGCACAAATCTTCATAAAAGCAAACAGGTGAAGAATTGAGAAATATTCAAGCCGGAAAGAAAAATGCTGTCTATCAATGTAGCCATAGTAACCCTGCTTCTTTTTTTAAAACATACTGGAAAAACAAAGCGCAATCATTATATAAGTCTACGCGGTACCGCATACAGTAAAATTCATGCACTCACCTATCACAAAGGCAGCGTGTACACAGACTCGTGAGCAAGATGACCATTGCAATAAAGACTGCATTACCTGGAAGGGTGAAACAAATAAGCTTTTAAACAGTGAAGATGTAAACGCTTATATAAAAACTTCGTTGTACTGAAGGCATTGGAACTGCAACAATAAACAGGAAAACTTTGATATATCTGTACCTTCACTTTAATGGCAGTGACCCACACCCCTCCACCATTAACAGACAAAGAATTTTTGTCTGAGTAGACCATCTGACACTGACTTGAGTCAGCATCAGATGATCTAGACAAATTTACAAATTTGCATTTTATTCCAAGAGAGGCTGAGATTGGGTGAGTTGGTGCACGCTATTTAAAATACAAAACATTAAAAGAAATAAAAGCACACAATTTTTTTTTAAATGCCCTGAATGCACACATTTCGGAGGTTTGCACCCAAGCACACTTTACTGATTTACTTTTAGACGAAGCCACACAAGCAGCAGCAAACTCGCAACAGTAGAGACTGACAGAGCAGCACATTGTTTTTAGATCAGAGTGACATTTCCAACGACTCTGCTAATCCCAATTTAAAATGAAACCCTGCGATCTCTTTACGTGCCAAAACCACAATATGGTTATGAGGCACACCGTAGTGGGGGACTCCAGGTTAAACTTTGACCACCTGAGGTTCTTTAACAGGCACTCAATGCATGGCATATGGGCGTTCATTGCCGATTTGGCCTGCTTCAAAAACTATACCGAATGAACCTGCCTGAAGCAAGTGCCCCTATGGCACATGGTACTATACTCCACTTTCACAAGAAGGGGTGCAAGCGTATCGCAATCTTTTTTTGCATGCGTTTTTTGTGGTTTTGTGCCACACCATCTTTCAACATCCGAAGTTCTGGTCACAAAAAAAAAAGCTCTACCTTTTCATGAAATGCAGCACAGCATTAATAAAATTGAAGAATGAGTGCAAATTCAGAACTTTTATGAAAAATTGAGGAGAGTTTGCAGGTATGTGATGATGATAGCATAACAACGGACAGACAGCCGCAGCAAGCTTAGTTTAGAGCTTTTAACTGTTGTCACAGTAACAGAGAAAAAAAAAAAGAGAAGGTTGTTTGCTGCTTATTACTAATTGACATGGAAGTCGAAAGAAAGGTAAATTCATGATGCTGAGACCTGAACTTCAGTCAGAAGAGAATTCATATTCAAATTGTGGAGTTCAATGTCCCGAAACTGCTGCACAGTGCGTTATGAGAGACGCTGAAGTGGAGGGCTCCGATTTAGTTCTGACTACCTGGGGTTCTTTAATATGCACCTAAATCTGAGTAACACAAGCGATTTTGCATTTAACTTACATCGAAATGCGGCCTCCGTGTACAGGAGTCAAATCCAAGTACGACATAGCCAGCGAGATAAACGCAGCGGCCATTGCGGAGATCAAAGACAGGGAGAGAGGATAGTTGAGGAGTGTAAAAAAAAAAGAAAGAAAAAAAATGAAATAGAAAGACATTGTCAACACCTACTAGCAATGAGGAACAGGCAGATGATATAGAAGTGCCACTCCAAGTCATAGCCAGCCTTGTGCGTCTGTTGCCTTGACATCCAGTGTTCCAGGGCTTCGCCAAGCAGGAAGAGCAACGCAATCTTCCAAGGCCTCTGTCGAAAACGGGGAAGAGTAGAAAGAGTGCTACAGCTTCTGGAACACAGGCAGCTAAGACAGTTAATCATTTTGAGAATTTCAGCCGAATGATTAGACATAGCAGGACATGTGCACTTACCCCCATTCCGACGTTGAAGATGATGTGCCTGTATGCCTCCAGCTTTTGCAACACCACGTCGATCAGGACAATCGAGAACTCCATCTCAATGTACTCGTCAACCACATGATTGCAACGGGACTGTAAAAAAAGAAAGAAAGCAGACGAAGTCTAATTACAAATTGGAAGACATCTGGGAGAGAGAGGGGGGGGTGTATTCTGTAAATATCCACCTAGTGGACATGTCCATTTGCTGCTGTCCACTGCTGCTAAGTGTTGATTGGCTGGGGGCACCCTGTCTCCTTCTCATGAAGGAGACAGGGCAAGGAGACCCTTGCCCAGCCAGCAGCAGAAAAGAATGGATACGTCTGCTAGGTGGGCGCTTACAAAATACCCCTCCCCCTGGACTGTCAGTGGCAATGGACAGCACTTGTTGGACTGGTCAGTTCATAGCTGAAGAAAAACGCAGCTTAAAACAGACACACAAAACCACAGCATGTACTCAGAATGGCGTTAAGAGGTGCAGCCTACATCCAGCTGGCCTTTCCTGTGTCCGTCTGATTTAAGGTGCGTATTTTCCTGGACGCAGGAAATGTTCCTCCCAGTAAGCAACGGTTATTACCACGTCCCAGGATGGCGGGAGCTGGACATATGTCTATCACAAGATGTGCCAAAATGTCTAAGGTGATGCATATTCCTTTCAAAGGCACGTGTGCACATAGCTGTGGAGCCAACTAGAGGAAGTACCCATTGCTGAGGAAGTACCCAGTGGTTGTAACGTTTCACTGCCGAGTGCGGGGCTGCAGGTTCGGTTTTGTCTGCAGTGACAGCATTCGTATGGGGGCAGAATGCAAAAATGCTTGTGCACCGTGCAGTGGGCGCACATGAAAGTATCCTGGAATTTAATTTTGATTTAAATTCACCGACTAGAACAGGCATCAGTCCCCAGGTGGTTGCAGCTAAGTTTAAGGGGTCAAATGTCTGCACGAAAGAGAAATTGGCTGGGTTGGTATTTCCTCATGTATGAAGGGTAGTGCTAGGACCGACATGGAACGAAACGAAGACACAAGACGATCGGTCAAAGCGCTGACTCTTGAAGTCGTTGCTTCGTCTGGTCATCCTGTGTCTTGCTTTCGCTTGTGGGGATGCTTGACTCTCATACGTCTCCTGATGTTGTCTTATCCGTATGGTTCTTGCACCTCCTGTAATCTGACTTGCCCATGCAGCTGGGCACCACCGGCGGTCGGTGTAGTTGCAGATCAGTACAAGGACATGAGCGTCGTGCTGCTAATGTGACCTAACGGTGAGGTTACTCGGGTGCAAAAGGCCTGAGTAACCCTGTTCCTCTTTTGTCTTGGGGTCGGCCAGCTGCGTGTACGTTTCCCGCACTTGCTGGCTGTTCGTGGGACCGTCCTGCGAAAGGCTTAGGAGCAGGACACCGGAATGGACAAACACGATCTATCGAACGCGCCACCGTTCGTGTGACTGTATAGGCCAATGATTAACCTTTGGTGTCTGGCAAGGGCGCGAACATATTCACTGGCTATCCGGTCGCGGTGAGTCAGACTTTGTCGATTTGCAGAGTGTCCATCATCATGTTCTATGGGCAATAATTCGGCTGGCTAGAACGGTGCATAAAAGGTGCAATAAATGCCCTTGCGATTGTCTGCACTGTTGTGTTGTCGTTCCTTTGTCCCAAGGGCACGTTTGAAACCCCACACGCTTTTCAAACATGAAGGAGGGAAACCAAATTTGGATCGGCAAAATGCACGTACAGACCATGGCGACGATATGGCAGTACACTTCCTTACGCTTTTTTTTTTTTTTTTTTTTTTTGCACATATATAGCCAATATCTGCCAGGAGCTCTTCACTAGCCCAATATGGTGGCGCTAATGTTGAACATGGCTGGAATCTGGCCACTCTGGTTAGTACAGAGGTGCGTAGTGTGTCACAAGGCCCACAGATTAATCAGGTCATCACAGCTTCACTGCAAAACGCAAAAGAACGCCTAACTGTGTGATAAGGTGGCATAAGTTCGGGTTGAATTTTGTCACTGAATGAACAGTATGGTCCATTGTCAAAGAGATCCCACACTTCATGTTCCACCATCAATTACGGCTGAGATATGATATATAGTCCTGCAGATCACTTTTTATTTTTCAGTACAGATGAATGGTACAAACCCCTCTTTCCAGATGAAGTGACGCCTACAAGCAAATACGACTCGTATAACAGATCACATTAATCGGGTCCGCTACACGCTTTCTTTCTCTGTGCATATCCTCTGGGCTCTGTTTGAAAGCGTGAAACACTGGGATACTCACGCATCGGGACAACTTTAGCAGGTCTGGACCGTAGCTCCTGTAGAGCTGCTGCTGCATCTCACCACAATGAACGCAGGCGTAGCTCGCCTTCATGGTCACGTGTTGTGGACTGTCTCTGGCGCTCGCGACACCGGGTAGCTGGACACGGGACAAAGTATGGCCTTTTTTTTTTTTTTTTTTCTCGCGATCACCGCGCTCGCGATTCACTTCTTGCTTTCCGGAGGTGGCGATTCGGGGATGTCGGTCTTGAAGGAGAGCCTTTCCTTCAGCTTTTCCAGCAGCGACTGATCCTCCTTCACGCCTTCGGCTGTGTGCAGACTTTCGACGATCACCTTGGAGCACTCGGCGCGCGTGAGCCCCAAAGCGGACGACACGGAGATCCTCGGGTACTGCTTGGCGTACCGATCGGAGGCAAGGGCACGCAGACTGTCCAGCCGACGCTCGCACTCCTGAGGGTCCTGCACGACGGTCTGCTCGCTCTGTCGGAACTCTTCGGCCACCCTACGCCGGACGAACTCGCCGAGGCATTTGCCGCTCCTGGCGGGATCAGCACGCCAAGCGCTGCAGATTTTCATGTATTCGCGGTACAAGTTGCCCCCAGCCATTTGCGCGTGCGGACATGAGCGACGACGCGAATCGGGTTGAATTGGATTAATCTGGATCGACTGAAGTCGTGCTCGCCGGCTTCGCCCTCAAACTATGGCCTCCGAGATTGAAAACGGTGGTCTCAGAGGTCGCGCTTTAACTAAGAGGTCGCGCTTTAACTACCTGGCAAACCCTTCGGAGAACTCTGAAACAAGTGAACTTGTCATGCCCATGTCATGTCTAATACTAAAGGCCTTTAAAGCCATCACATAACATTTCTTTTAATCATGGGTTTCCAAGTGTTAGTCGTATGACGACACTATCCTACGGCTTCCTAACAGACGACCACGACCTACATAGTTTATACAGTAGGTCGTGCAGACGACACTCAGGCGACGCGCGGACAACCTAGCTGTAACGAGACACCGCGAAAAGTTTGTGGCACAATCAATGAAGACGCAGCAGAGATAATAACTAGAAAATAAGGCCTGTGACTGTGGGAGGCTGCGCATACGTCTGAATGCTTGAAACAGTGCAAACATGAGATGCCGCTGGAATCAAACGATTTGTTAGCCTGGGACATCAACGATCGTAAATGTACGATTCGTCCACCTTTACACCTGCTTCCCTTGTTGTTTTGTCTATGCCACTGCAAAACCAGTTAAAAGGTACGTAATCCGTTAATACTTGTAGAAGTTCCAAATAAGGCAAGTAACACAAACAGAAGCTGCACTATAATTAAAAAGCTACCGTGCAATCTTGCCTAGAATTGCGCAATATTAAGGCGCTAGAAGTCGTCACTTATTTTCAGCTCATTACCACCAGAATAAACTCGATCTATGACCACCGAAAACATATTTGGGGCCAGTGAAGTACCACGTGGTCTGTGGTAGTGCGTGGGCAAGCTAGCTGTCGGCGTAAGGTCAAGCATCACCCCCCCCCCCCCTCCCCCGTTATAGCCACCGTCATAGAGTTTCTCACTACATTACCGCCACCGTACCTCCGCATTAATAACTGGTACATTCGGCTGTTTCGCACCAATTACAAGCTGGAGCATGTGTTTTGCATGCTCGATTTCGACATCCAGAATGTACGTAAGCAGCACTGCGAGAATTTTCTGAAAAGCTCTAAAGCTGCCTGTTGGATGTGCTATATTTATTTATTTATTTATTTATTAAATGCTTTCCAGGACCGCAGCCATTACAGAAAAGAGTGGTACATTCAGATGCTCCAATTTTTGCCTAAACTAACAGTTTTAAATACAGCCTTTTCTCTAGAACAGTGCAAGAGTGGAATTCGTTACCGCCATCTGGTTTTTCCACATACCATTTTACTGGGGCACTAGAACGTCAATTTACCTGCTAAAATTGTGTTTTATGTATTTTTTGTGTGTGTTTTGTATCTGTCTGCTGATAAAATTGCACGCTTTTATACTTTCAGTGCATAAGAATGCATGATTTCACCCCTGCTTGGACCTAGCATTGGCCTGCAGTATTTCGAAATAAATAAATAAATAAATAAATAAGTGACATAAAAATGGTGGCTTTTCTGTAATGACAGTAGATGTAAGCATGAAATGGCTACCGGCAAAGCAGATTGGTTGGAGATGATATTAGCCACATAATCTTAAAATGGGTGCAGTGCACATTCGCAAAGGCACACCCCACCACATCGCACCGCACCCCGCCGTACTGTGCACCGGTCCATGTGGACGCAACAGTTTCCTGTCACAGATAGCGCCTCTGGCAATCATCGTCTCGGTCAAACGGCCATTCGCGGCCCGCCGCGGACCTCACGGACCGCTGGCGTTAAAAAAAGAGCACTCAGCATCAAAAGATGACGATCAAGTGTCTAGTGCCCTGTGCCTGCGTTTTAAATGTCGCTATTGGAAAGGACAAATAAAACTTCACCGAAGTTACAGCTTGAACGGTATTGTGATAAACATTCGGAAGAACTTCGAATCAATATTTTTGTGACTTGTATGGGAAATTAACTATAGCGTATGTAATGCGGTCTTGACTGGTTGCCCGGATGATCACGTTTCGTTCTCGCAAATTGCCCAGATGTTCTCGTTTGAGTGCCCGGATAACGGCTCTGGCTTTTTGTTCGAGGTGACTTGAAGGTCGCCGACAACGGGAACTAAAAGCATTTCATGTGCTTAACATCTGTGGTACTCTAGTTCACTATGATGTGCAGCAATAAAGTTTAATTATGCGTGTTGTTCACGGCTGTTTTGAAGTTTGCACTGACTGGATAACGCCTCCGGAATAGCGGCGATGGAAGTAAGTACACAGGCGGTTTCCTATCCAGTCGACTGTGCGTTTTGCCCCACACGATGGTCTCACTGAGTGTGACGCCTCATCTGTGGGTGGACATTTCAACAAAAAATTACCGATAGGATATATGATCATCTATGATCATCACGCCGGGCGGGCAGACAAAGCTAGACAAGGCAAGGAAAGGAGAGTTAGGTTTGCTATAGGTGCTTGGTTACGTTGCGCCTTTTATGACCTTTTATTTCTGACGCGTACACATAGGCGTGATAGGTACACGTCGTGATCGTAATGATGATTTGCTTCTTTGTTCTCGTAGCTATGCTGAGTCATCTGCATAAAATTGCATAAGCCATGCCGCTAAACACTTGGCCTCCGAGACTGCGCGCCACCAAATCTCAAAGGCCATGTTGTGGCTTGCGAGATTTTAGTGATGGCATTCAGTTGCCGTTCAGGAGCTATAGTAGTCTAAACAAATAAGACAACCCGCTTAGCAAAGCCATAACCAGTACATTAAAAAAATAACAGTATATTCGCAGCAGGACAAAGAAAACCTAAAAAATGAGGATGTTTGCGGTTGAGTTTCTAACAGTGTCCGCTAGGAGAAAACGGACGTCGCAAGTGGGCGGTGCACCTCGGCGTTTTGTTTTGACGTCTAGCAACTCGCGTTGACTCGCGCGTGTGTATGCACAGGTGTCCGCGAAACAGCTGGGCGAAGTTCGCTGCTACAGGAGCCGTGTGCGTGCAGGCGTGCATGCAGACAAGTTCTCCTCGCATTTACCGCGCAGGGTTACCCCCGCATACGTCGGCTCGGCCGACTTTCGTCTCGAGAACGCGCAGGGATTTGCTTCCATCGACTCGCCTGGAATGTCTCGCCGCACCGTACGCCGCCGCTCGTGGTCGCCTTCGCGGTGGCTTGCTTTCTAGCCGTGCTACTACAGCCTCGGGTGTCGTTCGTGCGCTGTTGAAGAGCAACGGCGGGCGAATTCGCTCCTGCTGACCGACACACCGCCGGCGGCCCTTCCGGTTAAGCCTATCGTGCGATTTGACAGCCGACAGAGCGTGTGGCAAGTGTGTGCGTGCGCTAGCCTGTGGTGCTCGGGATACCGCGCTTTCGGCGTGCGTGTGAAGGTTTTGCTTGCGGGGATATTTGGCTTGACGTACACCGTGAACGTCGCCCTCTTCATGACCGCCTGAAAGGTGAGTTAGGAATTCTGTTCTTAACGCGCTCTCGCGTGCAGAAGATTGCGCTGACGTTTGTATCGCAAACTCGGGGGAAAAAAAATAAAGACGTTTGTATGGCTCATAGACACGTAGCGTCAGTGGCGATTTGCATTCAGAACTGCAATGAGGTGATCGCAGTTTTAAAGCTCGAGTCAGCAGACGGAAATGAATGGGCACGTATGCGAAAGTGTTCGCGAGCGGGCTTCTGTTGTTGTGGCCGCGACGTTTCGAAACAGCTGAACCAATTTGCATTGGTTTCTGCTTGAAGCTAGAATTCGTGCCATTATTATTATGTTCTTTTTACCTGCCTTCTGCTCGGTTCGGCCGAGCAGAAGGCAGTTTAGGCCGCAACGCCGTGCATGTTTGAGATGCATCGCAACCGCAACTGCTACGATTTGCGGCATTCGACAACGCCTGCACTCGTTCTGTGAACAGAGATCTTGACGGTGAGACGGTGACTCCTGCAGGCGTTCGCTATTTCCACGCCGGTGTGTTGGCAGCAGTTCGCCATTCATTGCCGACAAATGAAACGGTCTTGTTCATAAACGCGTCCGCGGTAGTAAGCGAAGCTGTCGATCATGGCCATGGCCTATCTTGTTATGTAGATGGTTGGTGAAAGCGTAATCGAGGCCCCATTTTTTCCGACGCACGATCTTGATCGGCGGCATGACTGAACTTTGCGCCGGCGAGCGGTCTCGCTTCGGCGGTCTCCAATGCCAGTGGGACCGGAATCTGGCCGGTCTCTGAACGCGGCCAGTTTTCGAATAACCTTGGCGCGCCGCTGTTCTTGGTGCATGCAGTTATCTCGTGTTAAGGGCGTCGGTTGATAGGCTTTGCTGTTTTGCATTGTAGACAACATTCCATGTCACGGCGGTGGCGTACCAGACGTGGCGAGAAAGGCTCAAGTTATAAGGGAGAGAAAAAACAAAAACGACATGACCGTGTTTTGACAGACGTACGACTCTTCAGTTGAGATTGAAGGTTGAAGTTGAGCAGCTGGTCGCACTGATTGTCCGCATATACGTCGGCGACGGCTGAACTGCGTGGAGATCGACGTGACTCCCCCTCAGAAGACTTCGCAAGAAACCACAGACGCCAGAGACGTGACGAATCGGTTTGACAAAGCAACGCCCATGTTTTCTCTAATTTGTGCAGCTCAACAGTGTGCGCGCGACATCGTACTGCGTTTTATTTATGGAGATCGATAAGAAGAAGAAGAAAAATGTAAAGCCGCTTTTCTCCCGCCAACCCATTCATTACCACCGGCCACGTCCGCTTCTTGATCGTCTACTTTTTCTGCCGTCTGTTTTGGTTTGTTAGTTCGTCCCTCAGCCGCCGGGGCTTGTACGCTACGCGGAGCGAGGCGCTGCGTCGACCGGTTGTTGCCGCTCGGTCACGTCGTCTGCTTTTCTTCCTGGCAAGGTGCCCGGCGCACCCTACACAGCGTTCGCTAGCCCAGGAAGCGCGAGTTTCTTTCTTCTATTTTGCAACCTCCGCTTGTCGCGTCGCTAATTGCAGCCTTTGCCTCCTCTTGCCTTGCTGTCTCGTCTTCGGCTCATCTGTATCATTTCGCGTGACGGCGGCGTCTTTCTACGACCCCGGCGTTTTTTTTTTTCTTTTCTTTTTAAAGCGTGTTCACAGTTTTGTAGCACGCCGTTTGAAGCGGTTTTCGGTCTGTCGTCTGTTCGGTTGGTTGCAGGTTGTTGCTATCCGACTCCATTATTAAGGGAGAAAAAGAAAGAAAAGAGAGGCTGGTAGTGCGCGTTATTCTGTGTTGTAATCCTGTTACACTTGGTTACACAAAGAAAAAAACGCGATACGCCGTGTAGTCGGGGTGCTTACACCTTATACGTAGGTCTGCCACCTATACCTTGCTATTACTGCTGAATGACAGGCTTCCGATTGTCGATCGAACCTGTATCAATAGTAGTGACGTACATTTGTGCAAATATCACACACATTGTCCTAACACCTCTTATTTCCACACGCTCGCGCTCCGAATACGGCATGCCGAGGAATATAGATAACAGTGGTCGTCTTGACCTCCCACCTCTCATGTGAACAATGCCAGTGTCCTATTTTGACATGGATAGTGTTCTGAGCATCGGCTCCTGCTGCTTTTACACGAGCTCCAACGGCTTCTGCAGGCTGTACCCATATGGTGAATTCACTCGGAATAGAAGCATTTCACGAGAGAGAGAGAGAGAGAGAGAGAGAGAGAGAGAGAGAGAGGGGCAAGGCAGTAGAGTACTATGCCACTAGTACATAGTTGACCTTCTACTAGGTCAATCAGGCGCGCGTCCGGTTTGTTACCCTCCACAGTGGGAAAGGGGTTTAGGGATGAAAAGAAGGAAATAAAGGGCGAGAACGCTTAGGTTGCCGCTTCATCCGGAGGTGCGCGTCGACATTCATTGAGGTTGAGGCATTGGTTCTTCGCATGTAGCATTTCGAAATGTACCAAGAACACAGCTGGCATTAACACAGAGCACAATTTTTGGGAGGAAATCTCGCCATTCTTTCTTCCGAACAACACGCGAGACATAGATCAATATTGGCAAGGTGTAACGTGATTGGCTGTTTTGCGTTGGCGATAAAAGGAGTAATGATGATCAGCGGGCGTATGCGCCAGTATGACACCCTTTCTTTAGTTGCGGGATATCAGTGTAAAATGCCTTCTCGTTCCTCTCTTTCTCTTGCAAAGCAGTATGACTGCTTTTAACGATGGTTATAGTAATCAGTTACCTAAATTACCCGTAAGTTTTAAAGAACAGCTTCTGGGTGTGAAAATCTCGCCGAACGTTTGCGTTTATCCGCACGAACTTCCCTTGTCGTTGAGAAGAAAGCGATGCCAGCTGTTGCCTGTCGCAATGAATGAGTCAAGAGAAATCGTTGCGGGCTGCAGATTTTTTTTTTTTTTTATTCGCTCATTGTGACGCCGTTTCGAGTGTGTCGCCGACGCCTGTCACACTCTTGCCTTTCGTTCCGTCGTTATAGGCCATATGTCTCGGTCGTATCAAAAGGTTTTCATTAGCTCGGCCGCGCGATCCACTCTTTCGTTCAATGCATACGCGCGGAGGCGTGTCTGTTGCTTGATAAAAAAAAAAAAAGAAACACGCGTCATCACTAAGTTGAAATAGGCTGATACGCTTCGTCATGCAAAGGTAGGTGGCGGTGAAACCGCGACCTTGCTTAACGCCCTTTCTCCCCCCCCCTCCCCACTCTGTTTATCAAAGGGCATTGTGTGGATTGACTGGAGGTGCTAATAGTCAGAAACCGTGCTGTGGCTGTATACTACTCTGTAGTTATAGAAACGTTACGGAAATTCACGTTCGGAGAGGTCTAGCAACACCGTTCCCGGTCGACTTGCCGGGACACTAGTCGTAGCGCTAGCGACATTGCGTATTCACGGAATCTCAGACATGCATTAGTTCTTTTGCACTGAGTGCAGATCATCAGCAGCTGCCTATTTTACCTATAGGTCTCTTACGGCCATCTCCAATTACTCCTGTCTCGGGTCAGCCGAGTCCATGCATCCTATAACGCCATCTAAGGAACCCAAATGCCCCATATCCAGTGATCGCGTACGAACATATGGGGATCCCACGTAAAACCTCGTATGTTCAGACATACCATGATGTGTCATATGCTATAGCTCGAGGTCGCGGGATCGAATGCCCGTCGCGGCGGCATGGAAAACGCCCGTGTGCCGTTCATTTGAGTGCGCGTTAAAGAACACCTGGTGGTTAAAATTAATAAATTCGGAGACCCCCCCTCCCCGCACGCGCACACACTACGACGCGCCTCATAATCAGAGTCGTGGTTTTGGGACGTACGACCCCAGAATATATATATTTTAGATGTTATGTGCGAACGTACGTTTCATATGGGATCCTAATATGTTCATGTGATCATGTGGAATAAGACCCCCATATATGATGTATGGGAACATAAGGCATCATGTATTTTGACCACCGATATATCCATATGGGATTATTGGGTATGGTGCTTATGTGCATTTTTCGGTATGATATTCCTGCAAAATTTCCTTTCAACGTCTCTGCCGTTGTCGACTGCGTTTTCCTTTCCCCCTGGCAACCAGGCGCAGCTATCGTGGGAGTGGAGCGAGTTAGATGTATCGTGACGTCACGGCGCGACCACCTCTTGGTATACCGAAACTTGTCGCGTTTTCCAGTACCTTTATTTTCAGTGTTTAGAGAGAGAGTGGCCCTTTGCTGAACGCGAAATGACGGCAAGTCTAACATGTGTGTCTCGGTACTCGTTTTGCTGACGCATGGTTTGTGTACAAAACTGCGTAATGCTGCTGCGTCGGCGTCTGGAGTTTGAAGTAGTAGCTTAGCGCGAATAAAACCACGGAAACAAGAAAGACGGACAAGGACAAGCGCTTGGAAACGCTTGGCGTCTGGAAACTCTGCAAGAACGACGACGTTGTTGTTTGTGTACACATTTCCCGACGTATCCCAGCGGCGCGGCTTCGCGAGCTCCTCTCTCGACACTTCCAGTGACGTGCGCTGCTTGTCTTACACGGTGATTTACGGTAACTTCGTTCCTTGTCCCAAGTTTTCTAAGCAAGGAGTGTTTTTGCCCCCGAGGTTTGTGGGCGCGCGGCCGAACGTTCCTGTTGCGCAGCTGTTTTCAGAAGCGGAGAGCCTTGTGTTACGTCACCGTGTAGCTGAACGGTTTACTTGGCGAAGCGTTCCCATTGGCTTCTCGCTGCACTTGTGTTCTGCGTCTCGAGAACTGTTGTACCCGGTGTGTTTGTTATCCATGTTCTCGGGGTGGCTAAAACGGTGGTGGATATGTGAACGTCTTTTTTTAAACGGGCTGATGATTAAGAGTGGAAAGCTATGGCGTCACAGTCTTAAAGTGCTTTTCACACCCGCCGTGGTTACTCAGTGGCTATAGTGTTGGGCTGCTGAGCACGAGGTCGCGGGATCGAATCCCGGCCACGGCGGCCGCATTTCGATGGGGGCGAAATGCGAAAACACCCGTGTACTTAGATTTAGGTGCACGTTAAAGAACCCCAGGTGGTCGAAATTTCTGGAGTCCTCCACTACGGCGTGCCTCATAATCAGAAAGTGGTTTTGGCACGTAAAATCCCATAATTTTTTTTTTTAAAGTGCTTTTCATGCTTCCCGGCAACTGCAGCTTACGTAACCGTAACGTTTACCGGGAAACGCTGGCGGCGAACGCCATGCACGAAGGCGAGCTTTCTGGTAGAAACGCGGCCTCTTGCGCAGGTCGCCTTCTATTATT
The DNA here is from genome assembly GCF_023375885.2 of Dermacentor andersoni. Lineage (NCBI taxonomy): Eukaryota > Metazoa > Arthropoda > Arachnida > Ixodida > Ixodidae > Dermacentor > Dermacentor andersoni. The sequence goes on from NC_092820.1 coordinate 146,702,599, forward strand.
GTTTCGCACTTTTTAATATTTCAGTCTGAGAGGAGCTTTTTGAGAAGAGAAAACAAAAACTTTTATTTGAGGGGGGGGGGGGGGGGTGTATGACCTCGTTTATTAACACTGCATTTATAGTCATATTGATCGGAGTGTCTGCAGAATACTTCGCTTATGTATCTTCTTTGTTCGCTTATGTTCACCTATTCAAACACTGTTCATGTACTGCCTTATTCGTGCACTGTACTAATTGCCGAAATACTGCTATTGACTTGTTTTTATTTTTGTCCTATATGTATTATTGTAATACCATGCATTGTACTAATTGTTGAAGTGCTGCTTTTGACCCACCCTGTAACGGCCGACAGGCCAACAGTATGAGTAAAAAAAAAAAGGGGACATGCGCTGTCGGTGTTTTTTTTTTTTACGATTACATTTGTTTGTGGGCTGCCGTTCCCAAATTTCTAGGAATAACTTTGTAAAGTATGAAAGACAAGGCATGAGCAACTTCGGTTGTAGAGAGGTGGTTGGGTATGTGTGGTTTGGAATTTGGTTCAAAACTCTTTTTGCCGAGGCGTCGTCCGACGCTGGACGCCGACGCCGGATTCTCCGTGACACGGGCTCCTTAAAGGGACACTAAAGAGAAAAATGACGTCTTCTGCATCATTAAACTACCTTTCTACGACACTAAAACACCATTCTCGCCACAATAAGACGCTTGGTAAGCCAGAAAAAGTGCAAGAACGAAAGACGGGTGGCGACGCCTCCCTGAAGTTCCCGCACCTGGTCGCTGTGACGTCATGGATTTTGATGGCACACAGGGGTACAGACTGCCTACATTCTGTTGGAACCATACGTTCAACATGGCAAGTTTCGGGAACCTTTACTCAGCCGACGCTGCCCAAATGCGAAAACCTACTGTGGAGTCCCTGACGTCACACTGACGTACCGGCGTCGGGGTTTCGGCGCGAAATTCAAATACTGATAATTCGACCTTCATTTTCTCATCTAATAACAAAACTATTAATTTGAGATGACTGGCTGCACTGTTCTCAAAAATGCTTCAAGAAAAAAAAAAATTTGCGTGCCACCCCTTCCTTCTTTCCTCCTCCTCCTTCTCCACTTTGTGTTGGTATACCGCGGGATGTTACTAATTTTTAAAGTTCACAGCTGGGCATGCGTGCTGCCTAATTTCGTTATAGAGAAGAGATCCGGCCACTGGCTTATCTGTAGGAGCAATGTAGATAAGGGCTGTATACATATATAGGGTGTCCCAGCTAACGTTATCCAGGCTGTTCAAAGAAAAAATAATCCAGAAACACAGTGCAAGGTAGGATTTAAAGAGCTATGCGGTGTTCGTTCGCCAGACCTCCGACTATCCAACTCCATATAAGCCTGTACGATTGTATCTTGCACCGTGAATTCTTTATTATTATTATTATTATTATTATTATTATTATTAATATTATTATTATTATTATTATTATTATTATTATTATTATTATTATTATTATCTTGGCTAGCGTTAGCTGGGACACGCGGCCTAATTCAATTCGTTAAACCGCTCCTGTCGTGTGTGCAACCTTTTTCGGCAGAACATGGCAACAGCATGCCGTGGTCAACAAAGTCCCGGGGACAGATGGGAAGGGGTGGGTGGGAGCAGGGTTGGGTTTTCGTCTAGAAAGCTTCGCGTTACCGTCGACCCGCGTCGTTACCCCCTTCGGACTCTGTTTTGTGGAACACAGACTGGAAGCGAGAAAACGCAGATGCGTATACAAGCTTTCGGATGAACTTTCACCGCGTTCTTGAGATTCTGCATCGAAAAGAAAAAAAAAAACGACAAAAACGAAACGTGTCCAGGCCGTCTCGCCGTGCTGCATCTCGTTGCCCGCGTACCGCAGTGGCTGTTGGCCTTTGAAATCGCTCCCTCGTATAAAGATATCCCTGGCATTCGTATACTAATACATGCCTCCGAGAGACCTCGACAGGCTTTGGAGCGTGACGGTGTGTGTGTACATCTGCGAGCACAAACAAGCACGCCTTCTTCTGCTCTGGAGCTGCAGAAGTACTACAACCCGCCCTGCTTTCATTTTTGATCCCCCCCCCCCCCCCCCCCACACACACACGCAAGGTTTTCAGTGTTTTCCTTAACTTCGCCTCGTTTACTTCCTTCCCTCTCGTTTTGTTTCCTTCGCCTCCGCTCGCTTACCGTGGCCAAACTTTTTTTTAATTTCTTAAAACTTTTCTTTCCGCACGGTTGCTCGGGGTAATCGTTGCCTTTCGCGCCCGCGTTTAACAGGGCGCGCTCGTAATTACACCGTTTTCAAGATTGTGCTACAACGCACACTGGTCGGCAAACAAACTGCTAGCTAGCTACACAGCGGGTTGGTTGCAAATCTTCTCTCGCCTCGTCTTATTTATCTTTTTCTCCCTTCTTTTCGTTCCGCCTCTAGTTGGCTGCTGGTACACCGAGGAGCGTAAACGCTATAACAAGTCCGACTTCCAAGTCTGTCTTTTTATACGTTCTTTTTCTTTCTCTCTTCAAGAGTCACTGGTTCGAACGAGGGCGCGTATAATTGCGTTTTGAGCGTTTACGGAACGGTCCGCAGTGTAACGTATACATATATACATAATGGACCGCCCCTGCCAACAAGACAGGCCCGCAGATGGGTGCGCGATTCATTTGTGTGTGTGTATATACAGATAAGCAGCCGCGCGCGCGAACTTTATTTGGGCTCGCTCTAATTTGTTCTCTCTCTCTTTTTTTTTTTCTTCTTTCTCGCACCCACTTATGCCAGTACACGGGCACGAATGCGAGTCCGTTTGGTTTTAACTACAAGCGAACATGTCTCGGCTTGGCTCCGTGCTCCGTTAGCGCCGTTTGAAGGAAAAAGAAAAAAAATCCAGAAGTTGCAAGTGCAGACGGCATGACGCGTTTGGCCATTATTCAAACGCGCACCTGTGTACTGTGTAACCCAGCTACCGTTTGGCGAGCTGTTCAATGAAAAGGAACGATTTCGAAAAATAAGTGCAAGATACAAGACCTACGGTGTTTGGCCGTCATATATATATATGATTTTTCAGTGGGCCAAGCGTGTGTTTAGAAAGATGAAAACCACAACTTAGCAGTTCGATTTATTTGTGCGACAGTCTGGACCGACCGGTTTCAAGGTCTATATTTATGTATCTCTCCATACCTCTGCCACGTGGCCGGCTTCCCACACTTCACACACGTACACTTCTTTTTTTAACTATGACACTCCTAATGCTAACGCGTTGAGCAAAAAATTAGGAGGACGCTTAAGACGCTCCTTTAGGAGTGGAACGCGATAGCATTCAAAGACCCCTGACTGCTTTTCATGCTTCCCGGCAACTTCAGCTTGTGTGTAACCGTAACGTTTAACGGGAACCGCTAACCCACCGTGGTTGCTCAGTGACCATGGTGTTGGGCTGCTGAGCACGAGGTCGCGGGATCGAATCCCGGCCACGGCGGCCGCATTTCGATGGCGGCGAAATGGGAAAGCACCCGTGTACTTAGTTTTATAGGTGCACGTTAAAGAATCCCAGGTGGTCGAAATTTCCGGAGTCCCCCCACTACGGCGTGCCTTCATAATCAGAAAGTGGGTTTGGCACGTAAAACCCAATAATTTAATTTTTTAATTAACGGGTAACGCTGGCTGTGAACGCCGTGCGCGAAGACGCGCTTTCTGGTAGAAACGCGGCTTCCTGCGTGGTTCGGTCTCCCGTTATTGTTCCGCACGTTTAATATTTCAGTCTGAGAAGAGCTAACATAAAAGATATGCCCTGTCGGTGTTTCTTTTTCATTACATTTGTTTGTGGGCTGCCGTTCTCAAAATTCCGAGGAATGATTTTGTAAGGAATGAAAGACAAGGTATGGGAAACTTTGGTGGTTGAGGAGTGGTTGGGCGTGCGTGGTTCGGTATTTGGTTCGCGTGAGTGAAAAATTTATTGAGATCTTTTAAGTTGTGTTCTTCTTCTTCTTCTTCGTGATTTGGGAGAGGGAAAATACGCTCAATTCTGCAGCCCATATGGGAGCGGCTGGGGCGGATTCTTCGGGGGAATTCTTCCTCCTCGTGTCCTTCCCCCGGAGGTCGTCTTCGCCCGCTGCTATCGTCCGTCCTCGTGCACGCCTCACTTTCGAACCGTATTTGGTACGAAAATGTGTTTTGTTTGCCGGAGCGACGTGGATCTTTTTTGCGACGCGGGGTCCTTAACGCTATCGCGTAAAAAAAAAAAAAAAAAAAAAAAAAAAAAAAAAAAAAAAAAAAAACTACGCCTAACGCCTACCACAGAGTTTCGCACTACGAACGCTAGAAGAAAAATCCGGCGCTGCAGTCGTTCAAGCACCGCGGGAAAGTTCCAGGGTATCGCGGGTATATACGGTATAGCGCGTGTGTTCTTTTGCGGTTTCGCACGTTGTCATTTGGAGCTCTGCACCGAGTGACACTACAATCGCGGTAAAGTAATAGAAACGGACGCATCAAGACAGGACGAGAGAGCGCGCAAAAACTACTAATTGGTTTTTCGTCGATCTAGCGTTGCCTTTGTATTGGTTGCAGTCACTCCGAACATTTTAAAATGAACGAACGCCGACTAGTCCACTTCGTCACTTTTACTCGACTTACTGCTTTCTTTTTTTTTATCGCGATTCACATGCGTAGCTGTTCAAGTAACCTCGCGCCACTTTTTTCCCGCGCGCGTCACCACCTGCATCTTGTTGATGATTGGCTGTACGTAGAACACGTGACGCTGACAGAACGTGACAACAAATAATGCTTGGGTTTCTCTCTCTCTCTCTTCGACTCTTGGAGCAGTCAAGTGTATTGCGCTTATAATTATACTGGACTGCGCAGTTTGCAGCGCACAGATGATTTTTGACGATTTCGATCGTATATACGTGTCGCAAAATTTTCTGGTGAGTTCGGAATCCCGACCGCGTACGTGGTAGTATAGCGTTTGCTGCTGCGACCGTGAGTATTCAGAAAAAAAAAAATGCATCTTATATATATCACTCGGAAGGGAAGCCACGCTTGGGACTTGATCCAACTGCTGACGCCCTGTTGTGAACGCGCCCGAGGAAACGCTAATTGATGAGCGTTTCAACGGCCAGGTGCGATTTAGACCGAAGTCCAAGCATGGGCTTCAAGTTTATATATATATATATATATATATATATAACTCGTTTTCCGAATTTGTCGGATCGCAGGCAGGCGTGCGTTCACCGCGTTTGGCTTTTTCTCAGCCGGATGTGTATACCCCTATATACAATCTCATCGCTGACCTCCCAGCTGTATCCGGCATTATGCGAGTGAGAGAGAAAAAAAAAACGGATTACTGGTAAGAAAACAAACAAACAAAACGCACGTATAAGTTGTCTATTCAAATGAAATATGCGCGAGGTAACTTTCTTATTTTACACTAATTTAATGTTGCGTTTCAAAGGCGAATTCGGGGCTACACTGTAAAATACTTTACACCCTTAAAAGTGAGAAAGGGTGTAAATGTGTCTATAACTCACACCCTCAGGATGTCAGGCGTATAAATCACACCCTAAGGCTGGGAGTAATGGACACAATTACACCCTTTTCCACTTTTAAGGGCGTAAATTAGTGTACGCGATGCACACGTTGCGTTGCGTTTGCATTCGACGTCGGCCGCGCCGTCTCGCACGACTCGAAAAATTCACCGCGACTCGAAAAACAGTTGCGGAACTCCGCGCTTAACAGAATCGCCGTAGGAGAAAGAGCGCGTTTACGGAACCGCGTGGTTAATTTACATACGCGTGCGTGAATAGGTTGTAACGCGGCTATATACGACACCGGCGCTGCGGCGTATATACCGCCATGTTAGAGTCGCAGCTTGCTTAGTTAATTTAGGTAACGTTCATCTCCTTCGTTATCTTTCTCCTTTTTTTTTATTCAGCAGGAATTTTTTTACATTGCGTGTGAAGCGCGCGCGAGGCGAATTTCAGGGCACGCCGGAGTCTCTCGTGGTTCTCGGGCTTCTTATATATATATATATTCTCACTTGTTTTATTGTGCGCGCGCTTCATAGCGTTGCGCGCGTGATTAAGAATTTGTTCAGCTGCTCTGGTAGTAGTGATTCTTATAACCTGTTATAACCTGGTGGTCCGTGACTGTGACATTTCCTTAGTTTGCATTCATTGCCCTTGACCCTATATACTTTACAGGTAAAAAAACAAAGAAAAATAACGTATTACAGAAAAGAGAATGGCGTATACATACTACTTACTGGTCGATGTGTACGCACGCGCAGCATGCATCGTTGTCGTCGTCGTCGTCGTCTTCAACACCGCGGGTATACGTGCAAGGCATGCGGCTCGCGAGGACATTTTAACTTTCCCCGCTTCGTCGGATCGTCCCCCTGACCCGGGGATACTTTGGCACCGATTCCCCAAAACGTGAGTGCCGATCACGCAGGGAGAAGCAGTTGTCTTACGCAAGACGCGGCACGGAGCGGGAGTTCGCGACGCGCCTTCCCTGTCGCCGCGCTGTCTACACCGATGCCGCCCTCAGTGACGAAAGTTCCAGTCGTAGCGTACTATTTATTATTGCCCGCGTACCGCCGCGGCCTATACACCTCCTGCCGCCCTTCCTGCAACGGCCGCTGCGTTCGACGCCGTCCTTCAAGCCTCCCTTTGCAGCCTTCACTCGTCAGCACTGTTTACAGGCCTCCAAAAAGGCATCTCGCAGGCCTCCATAAAGGCCTTTTACAGGCCTCCATAAAGGCCTCTTGCAGGCCACCATAAAGGCCTCTTGCAGGCCCCCATAAAGGCCTCCATAAAGGCCTCTCGCAGGCTTCCATAAAGGCCTCTCGAAGGCCTCTCGCAGGCCTCCATAACGGCCTCTCGAAGGCCTCTGTAAAGGCCTCTCGCAGGCTTCCATAAAGGCCTCTCGCAGGCCTCCATAAAAAGCTCTTGCAGGCCTCCATAAAGGCCTCTCGAAGGCCTCCATAAAGGCCTCTTGTAGGCCTCCATAAAATACTCTCGCGGCCCTCCATAAAGGCCTGCGCCCGGCTGGACTCGCACAGTGGTGCTGTTCACTCGATACACCGGGCGATGCGAATCGCCGACGAGGCTGGCCACACTGACCGCCTAGCATGGATACCAGCAGGTCACGCCGGCCGTGTATATGTATGCGCTGTGGTTTATTTTATTTTTATTTTATTCAGTAGGACCCCTCAGGTCTACGAAGCGGCATAGTGCGAGAGGGGCATATGGCACAGTTTATCACGAGATACAATCGGTAAAAAGTTATCGATGCATAAAGGGATTCAAATATTGGCACGAAAACGACAAAATTTGCATATTTACGCGAAGATCTCGAAAAGAACGGAAAGAAAGGTAAAAAGAATGAACCGATAAGCATTGCATAAAAACAGCAAGCACAACAAGAAGTATTGTTATTTACGGTACTGTTATACGTAACACTATAATACAATAACAGTATTGTATTGAAGTATTCTTATTGTATTTGTTTACAAACTCACCGAAGGAGAGCGGCGGAAAGACACCCCGCTCCCCTCCCCCCAGAAAAAAAGAAATGGTAACGGCCGGTGGCGGGACACGGCTGGATATTTTCGGCGCTCGCGTTGCTGTTGGAAGCGGCGACCTTGACGGCCGCCCGGCGTCCTTGGCCGCTAATGGCGGGCGGCCGGCCAGGCCCTCACGCGCTGCCGCGGCTCATCAGCTCCTGTTGTGTCACGACGTGTAATCCCCGCACGCTTGCACGAAGCTGAAAGACTGAGATGAATGCTTTCCGCAGGGAGCGCGCCGTCGTCGCAGGTTGCGTACGTGCAGTCGGAGTGGACCATCGATCGTGCACGTTCGCGGGAGGTATTTTCGTTTTCGAAGCGATCGCTCAAGCTTTATTGCGAGGCACACAGTGAGATAGGGACACACGCATGCACACACACACACACACACACACACACACACACACACAGAGAGAGAGAGAGAGAGAGAGAGAGAGAGAAACAGACGGACGGACGGATGGTCAGTTTAGACGAACAAGGTGTTCTTCGGGAACTCCATACCCACCACAAGCTTCGCATTTCCACTTTCTTGGGTATTTATGTGTACTAGTAGAACCCTGGGAGTGTTAGAATGAATGGGGAAACGCCGCCGCGGTAGCTCAATTGGTAGAGCATCGCACGCGAAATGCGAAGGTTGTGGGTTCGGTTCCCACCTGCGGCAAGTTGTTTTTTTATCCACTTTAATTTCCATTAATTTATCCTTACTTTATTTCATTTATTAAGCACAAGTAATTTCCCTTATGTTGTCCTTGGTGTCAGTGTTTGTTGGCTTCTCATGATATGACTTTTATATATATATATATATATATATATATATATATACAGAGAGAGAGAGATGGAGAGGGAGGGAGGGAGATGTGCGTTCGGTTTTGACGCCCGTTCGAAATTTACGGCACCGATAGTACGAACGTTACGAACGGCTCCTCCCGTAGTGCGGGAAGTTCCCGACGGCGTCGCCACCTGCGTTTCGTTATCGAGCCTTTTTTCTGGCTTCCCTAGCCTCCCACAGCGGACGCGTTTTGCCATTGCAGAAGCGTGGCTTACTAATAAAGCTTGAACTAATGTTCCCACGTTTTACGACACAGCGCGCTGCCGCGCCATTGGCTGTGCCGTAAGGTTGTGGCGTTCGTGAACTTGGCTATAGCTACGGGCCGCGTAGCGTCGGCCATTGTTGTAGGGGCGCTCGCGCAGAGACAATGGCGAGCGTGACGTTGTCGAGAGCGATAAGAGAGCAACGGCGCGGCGTCGATCCGTTGAGGCGCTTCGCGGTCCCTTGTGCGTTGTATTGTTCAAGGGGTCCCGGTGGGTGCCGAGTTTTCCGCTCTGTAGCGTGCAGTTGGATGGACACAGATGAGCGGGCGTCCTTGTCACGCTCGGCAGGTGTTAGGACGTACCTATGCTTCTTGAAGCGCAGGCCGAATCTGCTTGGAGATACTCATGCTCTTGTTCGAATTTGCCAGGCGTTATACGAATTCGCATACCGGGAGGCACGGATGCCAACATGCGTATAGACTACTGTATTTTTCGATTCATAGTCCGCAGGTTATACACACACACAAAAGTTCAGATGTAGTGTGCGGTATACGTGGCTATCAGCGGGCTAATTTTACGGCCCATCTACGCTTTGCAGCATCCGTTATCCGTCCTGTCTTTGGTGTTTAGCAGTGGTAGCAGTGTTTTATTTGCCTTTTATACATATTTAATGCTGAAATAATACTAGTGTAATGCTGAAACGGAGGTTTTAAAAGAATTCACACAGGCAGGCTAACTGATGTAGCGCGTTGAAGCTGGTCATAGCATAGCATGATTAGAAGGCACTGGTCAGACACCTGGGCTTGCGACGGATGCGAAGTCGGCAGAGTTTTTCAAAGCGCAGCTGTTGGGGCCGGCTTCTAGCTAGAAAAAAAAAAAAAAACGTAGCCATAGATCTACCCAAAAGTAGTGTCTGCGGCATGGAGTAAAGAATCAGAATAGGTGAGGCCCTGACGTCACGTTTTTGAAGCCGGAAGCGCAACCACGTCGGTGTGCCATCTGCCTTTGCGCCTCCAATCAGCTCGCCGGAGCAGACAGTCGCGAGGGTTGAACTTGCATTGCTACGAGCCGCCGGAAGTGTGTGCTGCTGACGCGCGTCAGAAACAAAGCCTACGAAACTTCTTTAAAAGATTTAGTGAAGCAGACGTGCTCCTGTGTTTTTTTTCCCGTGGCACATTGACGAAGACGACGAAGACCCGCGCCGTGGTTGCTTGAACGTCTCTGTGGCTGGCCTGACAATCACACTCACAGACCCGAAACACAATTTTATAAAGCTTACACACCACGCTCCAAAGCCGGCTTGTCTCGCGAACAGAATGTGCTGCAAGAAAGACACGGGTCGACAAATCTTAATTTCACTTTTGGGAGGTCGAGAGCAGTAGCTATAGCTTCAGCAGCGCGGTTGCTATGGCAACGTTGATGTTTGGCACAACAGTCCCAATGCTCCTTTGCGAAAGACACCACGTGACTTCCGCCACACACATACTTTCAAATGATCCGAGCTAGCGGGGCCTCTTCTACGCTTTCCTTCTTCCATGTGCCTATGGCTACATTTGCAGAAAGTGCCTCTGCCAAAATTTTAGTATAGCTTAGGACGTAAATTGTCTTACTCCATGAACGCTTGTGTATTACTCTCAAGCATGTAGCACTATTTAAAGTTTTCGATATCGATAAAGAAAGGAAAAACACACACAACGATGAAGGTAACCATGCACTATAGCAGCCAAGCTTTTCGCTAGTCACACGGGTTCTTGAAGTACAGTACACAGAGGTACTGTACTTCAAGGACCCCTCCGTTGTGTAACACTGCACGTGTTGTCCGCTCTTGCAAGTTCGTCGTGCTTATCATTCTCACGCTTTACAAGGAAGTATACACACGCAATATCCAATTTTGTGCAATGTAGCCTAACCATGTACGAGAAGCAAGTGGTTGGAGTAGTTGGTCGGGGCAACGTTCCGGAACACAAATCGGTGACTATGTAGGGGTAAGCGCGAGAGAAAAACGTGCTAGAATTACGTCGCATCTCTATGACGTTCCAGATCCATAAATCAAACCCCGTTCAGAACCACATTGCAAAGTGTTGTTCAGGAGCTCACTCGACACGCGTCCTGCCTCTGCGGGGAGCGAAGTGCAAGTCAGGGTGTCACACTATATGTGGGACAAAGGCCAGCCGAAACGTCGGAAACGTGTCGTGCAAAATACGACGTATGTCGTACCCATTTTCTCTGAAATGGTACCTCCGGGGCCTGCGTGATTCCTTCACTGCACTGATACAGTCGAACTCGGGTGTATTGAAATCACCTATAAGCAATTATTGCGTATAACATCGTCATCACCAGCCTATTTATGTCCACTGCAGGACGAAGGCCTTTCCCTCCTGCGATCTCCAATTACCCCTGTCCTGCGCCAACCGATTCCAGCTAGCGCCTGCGAATTTCTTAATTTCATCACCACACCCTAGTTTTCTGCTGTCCTCGACTGCACACTCCTTCTCATGGCAGCCATTCTGTAAAACTTGAACTTTTTGTATAAAATTTTTATTTTGTATATCGAATTACCTATACTTCGAACTTTTTGTTGATCCCCTTCAGATTGCACACACACACACACACACCACCTGGCCGGCTTCACACACTAACTTTTTTCCCCATCCGCCGCGGTTGCTCAGTGGCTATGGTCTTGGGTTGCTGAGCACGAGGTCGCGGGATCGAATCCCGGCCACGGCGGCCGCATATCGATGGGGGCTAAATGCAAAAACACCCGTGTACTTAGATTTAGGTGCACGTTAAAGAACCCCAGGTGGTCAAAATTTCCGGAGACCTCCACTATGGCGTGCCTTCATAATCAGAAAGTGGTTTTGGCACGTAAAGCCCCATAATTTTTTCAACTTTTTTTCCAATTCGACGCTGCTAATGCTAACGCATTAAAACAGCGCTAATCATACGGTAGCAACAGAAAGACTCGAAACAGCCGCTTGCGTTGTTTCGTCTTCCCGCGGTTCTGTAGTTAGCGCTATGTTTTGCGGGGAACGTTTTCCGAACCTGGCAGTTTTGCAGTAGAGGTATACTTGGAGATGAGCTCTTCCTTCCAATCGGCCCACATATAGGCCGGTGGTCTGCACGCGCGAAGAGTGCACGCGCACTCTCTCGCGAGCTCTCGTCCTTCCAACAACCGCTCCAAAGCACAGATTGTGAAACGAGAGCCCGGAGGGGTCGCTGCAACGTCCGGTATATATACATATACGCCGCGAAGAGTTGCCTAATTCTGGGGGCTCTCGCCTTTCATTTGTTCGGAAGGGCATATACTTTGCCCGCTTAGAACACAGCCCCCTCTTCTGTCGCTGCGAATTCGCGTGCAGCTGCAGCAGCAACGGCGGCGGCAGCAGCAGCAGCAAGCAGGAGCTTTTTTTTTTCAAGGCCGCGATGCAAAAAGGCAGGCCGGATGGGCTGGTCGAGGCGGGACGAGGAGACGCTAGTTTGTATTCCAGATTGGGCCTGCGCGGCCTTGAAGCGTGGCAGCGGGGCTATTTTTTTTTTTTTTCCGATCAGCTTTCTTTCTTTCTTCTTACATTTCTTTTCTTTTTTTCCACGCCTCACTAGTGTACAAACGGGAACGCACGTTCGAGCTCCGTGTGTACATATGCATTCGACCACGACGATGACGACTTGCCGGCCCGCGCCTCAAAACTGGATTGGATGCATCCAGTTCGACCATGGTCGCGGCCGCCGTTCTGGCAATGTCAAACTGGATAGCACTTTTACCCCCGGGCTCTCCTGTTGGCTTCGTGTGCTTGTGACCAACAGTAAGGTGGTGTCTTATACGTACATGGCCGTTGTGACGTGTTTCCGGCTCCTTGATCACTTCCGGAGCTTGCGGTCCGCAAAAGTCATAGCCTTCGAGGTCCGTTTCTGTTCAGGGCCAATGTCGTTGCTGGTGCATGGATTTGGACACCACCTTTAATCGAGCCTCTCGTTCCGCCCTTGTCGTTAGCTGCTATAGCGAGGTTCTCTACTCTGGCAGAGCTTCGATGATGGGATGTAGCGTACGAGGGTTTTATTGCCCAAGCTGACCGCTCGTATAAGATCGCGTACTACGGCACTCCCGCGGTTGAAAAGATGTTCCACACCAGCTGTACAGTGGTGGTGACTGGCGCGAGCTATATAACGCTCCCAATTCTAGATTTAGTACGCGAATGCCCAAGAAAGTGGACGGGAGAACAACACGGCGCCGTAGCTCGATTAGCACATTCGAAACCTCAATGTAAGGAACACGGATATAACGAATTATCGGGTATAACGAAGTAAACCAAAAATATCGCTTGGGAAGCTTTAGTTGGAGAACTTCTTTTTGAATACGCGGAAACGGGAAAAAAATCGCCTTTCTTTTTCTCAGCAACCACTGCACCGATTTTTGTGAGAATTGTTGCCTTTAGAAGAAGATTTGAATACGGGGAAACGGGAAAAAAATCGCATTTCTTTTTCTCAGCAATCACTGCGTCGATTTTGGTGACACTTGTTGCCTTTAGAAGGAGTTAAAATGTAGTAACTGTAGGAAGTGGATCTTCGATACGAAAATTAAGATTTTTTCAATAGCTGATATAACAAGTTTACTAACTCGGCAATCAAGAAAGAAAAACGATATCATAGTTATATAAACTTGACGTAGTAATGCATCTAAAATGGACGACATTGGTGCATTATACACCGCTCTGTAATATACCACTAATTTGTCAGTAGGACATTTGCAAAACCTCGGTAAGCACTGTAACAATTTCGCGTAAGCTATAAACACATATATCAAGTTTGTCCTCTGCAGATGCTAGTAACAGATGCAGTTTACAGTACTGCGATACGTGGTTTTGATGCAGAGTCCCAGATTTGTAAGCCTCGTGCTTCTATTTATTTATGCTTACCGATTTCCGGCAATTATTGTGAAGATAATGCGGGTCCCAAATAAAAATTCTGCTTCCGCTGGAGTTGCTAGAACACTTTCTCTTTCAAATGCAACGAGCTTAAATTCAAATCGAATCAGCGGTTCCTATAGCAGCGATTGTCTCATAAAAGCATTTGTGCGTTTTACGTCAATCGGAATAGAAAAAGATCCGAGTTGATTCCGACCTAATTAATATAGAACAACGTTCAAATCCTATTGTAGGTCAGCCCACTGCACATTATGAAGAACGCTTTATCGAAAAAAAGAAAAAGCTCGAATGCAGCCTTAGAAACAGATATGGAGTTTTTGTTCGCATATTCGGTACCCTTCGGAGGACACGTGGTCGCGCATTACCATAACTAAGGTTTAAAAGATAGTCTTGTGACTCCTTTGGCATCTGCGTAAAACCCCCAAGACTAAATCTGAAATGCGCTTCGACCGCGGTGCGATGGCAAGGCGAAGAAAGCGCGATATTCGAGCAGCGAATCTAGTACGACAATATATGCTCGATTCAATGTTCGAAAGTTTCGAATAATCCCACACCCTATATAGTATATAGCGCTTTTTGTTGCTTGCAAGTTGTCGCGCGGAGGCAGATGGTTCTGCCCGCGCCGCATCTCTTTATCTAATCTCGAATTTAGATTAATGGACGCTTCCACCCCCGCCCTTTCTTTTTTCAGGTCGTGCCTGCATGCAAACAACGCGGCAAACACGCCCCTAAAATATCACGTGGGCGTTGCGCATATGCAGATAGAAACGGCCGCCTGCATGCAAGCTAATACGCCCGCCCGTCCTAAATTATACGCGCACAATAGAAACGCGCTTTATGCCACCTCGCCTGGGTTGAACCCCACGGAGAGCGGCGCACAGAATCATAACGCTGCGTTCTGCTAACGTTGCGGTTCTATATTTGGCGCGTGCCTTTTCGATTTTATTTCAACGTTCGGAACGTTCGTGGTATATACCTCGCCGTGGCACCATCTATATAGCCGAAATCTCGGAAGCGAGCGCATACGGGAGCGAATTTATGCCGAGCCTGCTTATCTGATTATTCGCTTTCGAGAGTCCGTATGATACTGTGGGTGGCACGGAATATAACTAAATTTTTTTAAGCGCAGTTGAAAGGAACACGGGGGTGTGCACGTATTTGCGGGGTGTGGGATGACGAATGGTGGCAGTGATCCTCAACTATGGTACGGTGTATGTACGATACGGAGAATAGGCCCAGATGCCGACGGTTGGAAGAGGAAATATAAGACCGCGTATAACTCCAGAGAGAGAGAGAGAGAGAGAACAGAAACGTACGCACACACGCAGAGCCAGGCAATAGCTTCCCGGTGGATCAGGCCGAGGTGGTCGCTGCTGGCTGGTTGCCGCACTTATTGGTCTAGACCTGTTGGTTAACGCTGCGAGTCATGTGGGTACCATGACGTCGCAGAGCCTCCAAGAGTCGACCCGCGTTGCGAAGCGGGCACGTCGCGGACACGCACTGGCATATAGGGGTCGTGGGTCGACAACCCCCCCCCCCCCCCCCCCCCACCAGGAGAATTAGCGCCTTTGATTACGGCGTCGGCCCAGCTTTGATTACACCGTGTCCGGGTTTGGCACAGTTTGCTCGGCCAGCCAACCGTCCAAAAAACATAACGGGAAGAGCCAAAGAAAGCTCCGCCTATACAAAACGGTTAAACAGACAGATGGACCAACAGAAGGATGGACGAACAGACGGACGGACGAACAGACAGACGAACAGACGAACAGACAGACGAACAGACAGACGAACAGACAGACGAACAGACAGACAGACAGACAGACAGACAGACAGACAGACAGACAGACAGACAGACAGACGAACAGACAGACAGACAGACAGACAGACAGACAGACAGACAGACAGACAGACAGACAGACAGACAGACAGACAGACAGACGAACAGACAGACGAACAGACAGACGAACAGACAGACGAACAGACAGACGAACAGACAGACAGACAGACAGACAGACAGACAGACAGACAGAGACAGACAAAGCAAACATAACGCGGTGAACTTTACCACTACATATACGCTTCTATTCCGATGGTTTTTCTCTTCTGTATTCTTCGTGATGTGGTCGCTCGCGTGCGTACCGCGATCTCCATTTGCGTGACTGTGTCCATGCCTCTGTATCTGTGTTGCCCCTGGTGTTTTATGCAGTCGTAAGCCTCTCAGCGGATTCGGCGCCGGTGTCTTTTTTCCCCTTCTTTTTTATGGGTAAATTATCTGTGTCGTAAAATGCCGACCAGTTACTTGTTTCCGCCCGTCGGTGGCGATATGCGCAAAGTACAGCGCTGGAATACGAATACCCGCGCGGTAATATATGGTCGTACACTCACCACGCGATAGCCCCCGGTTTTTTTCCCCGTCCTCATGTTCTTGACTGCTCCTCGAAGATGTTTTAAAGTGAGGTCGCCGCGGTATTCCTCGACTTGAACACGCGTATTCGTAGGTATACTTCAGGAGTATCGAGTTTTATACAGCGCTTATACCTGCAGAGGCAAATCTGGCGCCAGAATCTGTGCGCGTCGCTTAAGCCTTTAACTGCAGGCACATGGCTGCTGCACAAAAAGGAAAAAAAAAAAAAGTCGCAGTTTCGCCCGAAAGACGAAGCAATGGTAACGATAGCAAAATATTGTGCAGCCACGCGAAATAAGGTATACGTAGCTTTATCGGCCGCATAACTTTCATTGAACATTTGCTTATTATTTAAATTAACGAGCACAGCGTCACGCGCTCACGAGCAAACACAAACCGATCTCACTCGACGACCGCGAACTCCCGTTGTCGCAACACCGGAGGGGTGACGACGAGCGCGCGGCAGCCTTATAAGCGAAAGCTTCTTGCTGCCTCTCGCTTCATCAACGCAGCTCATTGGTTAATGCGATTGGTTCGTTAATTCCTTCTGCACGATAACCCTGCGCCGTGTAGCGCACCTCGTTTTCGGGTTGAGGAACCGTCCCTCCGACCCTCCTTGCGCTTGGCCTTTGCATCTCGTATACACGCGACCCTTCGCGTGGGGCAGCGCGATGCGACGTCGATAACGGGATAGCGGATAAACGTTCATAGTACAAGTCATACGTCATCGCCATAATATTAGTATACAGATATTACGCACTTTAGAGCGTATATTTTAAGGCCCCTTTACAGCCACGTCACACCAACTTCGTAGTAATCATAATTGCACTGCAAACTCATTACCACAGACATGGCGCTCTTTGGCCATACCTGGCCCTTGCGCCATAAAACCCCATGCATCATCATCATAGCGGGACGCGTAGGTCGGCGGCTTTGCAACGCTCATTCGACGCGATCGACAGATCGCTCGCTCGCGTGTGCGTGCGACTGTCAAAAGCGTCGCGCAGCATGTGGTCCTCCCGCACCGACAAAGGGGCAACGCCGTATAGCGAGAATTGTGTTCGCTTGCGCCGAGGTCACTGCCCTGCTCTTGCCCTTAATTGTTCGGTGCGGTTGTTGGGTGCCGTGCGGTGGGTGCGCATTTTCAGTGACGTCACCTACATGTGGCGTTACAAAGATGTAGTTAAGCGTGCTCTCTAAAAAAAAAAACAAAAAAAAAGGAAAGGGTCCTTGTGGTTACTAGACTCTAAAACAAATTCACGCCCTTTGGGTCGTATCTTGCCACACAACCGTAAACGTCATCAGTCTTGTCCGCATTTCCTTTCTTTAACGCTGCGAGCCCGGTACTTCCCAGTAACGAACGGCATGCGCGTTATCAGCATGACATAGCATTCCCGACAGGAAAGTAGCGGGCGCGGCGTTTTCAAGAAAGGAAACGCAAGCAAGGCGGATGACGATTATCGTTGTGTGGCAGATATACACTCCAAAGGGTGTACTTTTGTCTAAGAGTGTATCTAGTCACACTATTTACTACCTTACTATAACTGCACGCAGTGAGTGAAAGTGTTAGTAACATTACTGAGCAAGGTGGTCCGCGATAGACATTCGCTCAATTGAGATGACAGTTTCGTTAGAACTTGCTTCACTCGTTCGCGTTCTCGCATGATAATCCGGTCTTTGAACTTTGCATTTTGTCTTCAGGCTTCAAAAGAGCTTCTAAAGGAACACTAAAGAGAAATTTCAATTTGACTTCGAAGACACTCAATTACTCTTCTACAATATAAAAAGAAAGCCGTCTTTACGCCAGAAAGAAATGCAAGAAAACGAGGTACTAGTGGCGACGCCACGTTCAGGTTTGCGTACCAGCCCGCGGTCACGTCATAGATTTTGACGGCCTCTGCTCGACCCTGCCGAACTCTTTAAAATAAATAAATAAATAAATAAATAAATAAATAAATAAATAAATAAACAAAGTGTATTAGTAAAGATCCGAAGACTGAACTTGTCAAATTTCGAGTACTTTGACTGGACCATAACCACCCCAATACAAGAAGATACTTTGAAATTCGTGACGCCTCGCTGACGTAACGGCGCTAGGCTTTCGGCGCAAAAAATAATAATAAAGAAATAAATCTTTTAACATACGCTCTCTCTTCTAGTAATCAACTTATTACCGCTAAGTTAAGATTGCCTTTCAAGTAATATTTTATCAGTCTAAACCGGTTTAGCGAGTTTCTTTAATGCCCCTTTCAGATGCGCACGAATGGCGATTGTGTGTACAACAAACAGCTCATGCATCATCGCGAGATGAGCGAAACTAACGGAGTGGAGTGAAAGTAGCGGCGGCCATCTCACGAGGTGGCCTCGCGGCCAATAGATACCGGTATCTGCTCATTATCGTTTGTTTTCACGCGGCTAATCACCGGAAGCTCTCTTTCGCGTAAGCTTTGTGCGCTTTGAAGGCTCTTGAGAGTGCGCGGCGTTGTCTGTCGAAAAGGCGTCGCCCGATAGCTATCAGCACTTCCTCATTAGTGCCTTACATGCACGACGCTAATCGCCGGTACGGATTTTCCTTCCCCTATACGTATACGGTAAGCATCCGTAATTAAGCTCGCCCGATAAGTTAGCGCGGCGGTCGCGTGCGCACAAAATGAGTCGGGGGGGAGGCGAAGCAATGTTGCACGCGTTCGCACAAGCCCGGCTTGTAAGATAATGCGCGTGCGCTCATGTATATTTTTGCGCGCTTGGCGGAGCAGGAAGAGTTGGCGCGGGGTTGGTGTTTTCTCTTGCGTCACACACGCACGCTCGTCGTCGGCATCAGAGGAAACCGGCGTCGCAGGCGGCACGGTGCCCTCTGAGAGGTCAACGAACCGGCGGCGTTTTCTTGCGCGTGCTAACCCTATACTCTTCGCCGCCCCCTTTCCCACCTCGGGTACTTCTGTCCTGCCCGTGCAGCCAGGCCAAGCCTCTTCAGAAGCTCTTTCTCTCCAGGTCTTCTGCTGTTATTATCGTCGTCGTCTGCTATACATTGCCCCGGTCGCTCGCTCGCTTCGCTGTCGTCTGCATCGCGCGCGTGCCTCGTTAATTGCATGCAGTGCTTGCGAAGCCGAATTGTTTCCGGTCCAATCAGCAGAGGGCGGCGGAGCTCACCCACACCGCTTTTGGGTCGCACGTCGTACTCTGCGGACCTTTCGTTCCGAGTCTCGTTGTTTATCGCTCCAGAGAGAGTGATAGAGTGACCAGAAGTGGTTTCGTATTCGTCTGCAACTCGGGATCGATAAAAAAAAAAAAAATATGAACTGTCGTCTGATGTAAGGGTCCAGCGGTCAAGGACGCGAATTTGCATCCCACGGAAGCGTACAAGAGGAGGCGCGAGTTGCAACACGTTTTCGGATCGTGTAACCACTTGGCGTATTCGAGGATTACCGTTCTTCGAAGCTAGTAAAGAAGGGTCACCAACTCCGCGCACAGTTTACACCGTTAATCGCGTCTTGTGCTTCTTGAGCGGGGAGGAGAGATGGCGCTTATTTTTTTAAATCACGTTACTTTAACCTTGTCTTCCCGCCGTCTGGAGTCGCACGCTAAGCGCGTAATTCAACAGACGAGTATCCAGCTTTTCTGCTGAGGTAACTCACACCTTAACTCTCCCTATTACATTTGCACCGATGAATTCGGGGGGTACCTTAATATTTCGCTGCATTATAGAACGTAGAACGTATCAGCGTTAACGAAGACAAGCAGAATATTGTTGGCGCTTTATTGTTTCAAAATGCTCGGCCCATTTTGCTCTGCATCTATGTCGCAGCGAAGGGGCCTCCATATGGCTTGAACTCGTGTTGCAGCAAACTTTTAGTCGATGTCTGTGTAGCGCCCCCTGTTGTGCGCCTCTCGCGTCCCCTAGCGTTTGCTTCCAATAACGCATTTTAGAACAGAACGAATTATATTATAGCCATGCACTCCGCATATAGCTGCTGCTTCGAAATGTGCTCGCGAAACTTGATAGCCACTTTAGAACTCCACCGTAACGAAATATGGCGCAGCTGCATGCACCCAGAAGCGAGTGGATTCGCGTGAGTGCGTTTTTTTTTTCTTTTCTGCAGGTTCTCGCGTCATTTCCATCCTGCACGGATTTTTGCGAGCACGCGGAATCATCGGTGCGGTGGCGTATAATAGCGGGGAGGTTGATCACGCGGACAGGACCAACTGCGCGACGGTCGTTTGCAGCCCTGTATATAGTCGTTCGTCGAGAGTCGCTGCCGTGTGCTTGCTGCAGAAGCTGCTGCTTGCTTCCCCGCGCTTTGCGTTCCGTGAGCGGGAGGTCCGTGTTTTTTTACGAGCGCCATATTATATAGCCGAGTGGGCAATTTATGCTCTGGCCTTTCGCTCGCGTATACGTGCTTTTTTTCTTTTTCGGGCGCCGGAAGTTGACCCCCTCCCTCCATCGCTTCAAGTGGTTGTTGGAAAAAGAGAAAAAAAAAATCGCGGGAGAACCGACCTTGAGTTGATATCGTATATCTCGTAAGTGATAACGTGTGCCCGTTACGACGAGGGGATCGCGCTGCAGATTTCGAGCGGCGACCGAAAGCGTCACCCCCGGCCGGCCCGGGCACACGCGTTATCAGCATAGAACAGTTTACACCATTTGGAGTGCCCCTTCTGATAACGCGCGTGCCGTTCGTTACTGGAAAGTTCCGGGCTCGCAGCGTTAAAGAAAGGAAACGCATCAAGGCAGATGACGATTATTGTTGTGTGGCAGAAGGGGCAAGCCAAAGGGTGTAACTTTGCCTAAGAGTGTATACGCCGGGTACCAGTTGGCACAGCTTCTCGGATTTCACGGTCTTGCGAACGTTCCGCGTACTACGCGCGCGGGTTGACCGCGCGCATCCTTCGCGCCCTCTGCCTTGTCGTGGCTTTCTCTCTCGTGTAACACTTTCACTGTGAGACTGCGTGTTTTTTTTTTGTTTTTTTTTTGTCGAATAATGGGTTTCACGCCCCCCTCCCCCTTCGTAGATGTATAGCTTGCACGGTCCAAGGCGCGGTCCGTTCGAAGTCTCCATTCATTGCGTGCGTGTTGCATCGCCTCTCACGTTGACCTGCACCGTAAAATAATTTACGCCCTAAAAAGCGAGAAAGCGTGTAAATGTGTCCATAACTCGCACCGTTAGGTTGTTATCTATGTAACGGACACCCTAAGGGTGTGTGTGGCTGCGGCGGCCTCTGCAGCTGGCGAACCGCGCGTGGTTGAGTGGGATTTGGTCATCGGAGGAATGATATAGGGCCCCGGATTTATTTTTCTGCGTTGTAGATTTATTTATTTATTTATTTATTTATTTAAAATACCTTACAGGCCCATTTAAGGGCATTGGGCAAGGGGGACACAAAGTAACTGTTTCGACAGGAGTAAACAATATGAATATTAATACAGGCAGTCACAAGATAAGTAAAGCAAAAGCTCAAAAAATGTTTGTTTAGGCTGAGGTTTAGACAGCATAAACGCAGCAATATACTCTTACACACAAAAAATACAAAAATACAAGTGTGAAAAAGAGGGAAGGAAAGCAGGTC
Source organism: Dermacentor andersoni (assembly GCF_023375885.2). Classification (NCBI taxonomy): domain Eukaryota; kingdom Metazoa; phylum Arthropoda; class Arachnida; order Ixodida; family Ixodidae; genus Dermacentor; species Dermacentor andersoni. Next base: position 146,724,079 of record NC_092820.1, read on the forward strand.
AATAACATCCTTATACAATGTTTCTACAGACGGCTTTGCAATTCTTCGCAAGATTCTCTTGGCGTCTTATTAGGCAACTATGTATACGCATAGCATGCGCCGCTCTTTTAAGTGTCGCTCTGTCGCTTTCTCGTGGTTCAGTCCGCGGTCGGGCTTTTGACGCGAGATTTTTAATTTTTGTTTTGGAGCACATCAACGTGTTACCTGACTGTAATTGCGATGGAAGGGTTGTAGGGGGAAAACAAAGCTGTAGGGTTGGGAATAAAGAAGCAAGCAAGCGGTAGAAAAAAAAAAAAAGTTCCGTACGATGAACACTTCTCTGCCCTATTCGCCGCTTTGACCGACAATCTTTGCCAAATAACTTTCCATAACTTAAAAAAAAATTATCAGTATTAGTCTCGACGCAACCTGCCTTTATTTTTTATCCTGAAACGTAAAAATAGACCTTCCATACGTCGAAACGTTTTAAAAAACGCGCTTTTATTATTATTTTTTGTTGTTCTGGCTCAATAGAGACTTACGATAGGGCGAATGATTGGAACTTGTTTTTGGGGCCGCAGGTGTGCTTCTGTTATCTCTATATACACCGCTGCTGCATGGTCGGCTGAAAGGAGCTGCATCCGCAACGCTCTGTCTTTGCCAAAAAAAAAAAAGAAGAAGAAGAAAACGGAAGAGGTGCAGTGCACCTTGCATGTGTGCAAGATAAATCGGCTGCTTGATGCCCGGGCGAAAGCGTAGACCGCCCGAAAATTACACCGCTGCTCCGCCCGTGTGTTCCTTTCCACGCCTGCATGCTCGATCTTCGCAAAGTAAAAGCGGCGATTGTTAAAAGAAACGAAAAAAAAAAAGGGGGGGGATTGACCATTTTTTACCGAGCGCCTCTCGCATGCGTTCGAAATCTACTCGCTAATCTCTCGCCGCCTCGAGCGTACGCCTGCATGTGTACAAACATGCGGCTGTAACGCGCCATTCCCCCGCCCCTCGCTTAATTATTTATTGTTACGTTTTGCCACGGGCGTTCTGCAGTGTATTTACGTGCGCGGTGTGGTTAAAGGGAGCCATTCCCCTCAACCTCCCACGATTTTCTTTCCTCGACTCGCTCACACGATTGTGTGTGTGTGTGTATGTACGTGGTTGTTTCGCACGATATATCGCCGCACTCTGGTCGCCCAGACCTGCACCACTAAAAAGGCGCGGGGGAGATGCACCCGACAGGCTGCGGCTGCTACTTTTGGCTACGACTCCGGCTATGTACGGGGCGTGTCATGTGTGTACAGTCGACCGACTCTTTCCTTTCGTTTATTTGTTTTTTTGTTTTCCTCGATCGATGCGTCGCGCTGGCTCCCACGCTTTCTTCGTAAATATATATCGCATGAGTCTGTGTGCGTCGTCTCCGAAAAAAAAAAAAAAAATTGGGGGCCCGCTGCACACACTCCCCTATGTGTAGGAAGCGGTGAGAATGAGAGCGTCTTAATTGCGTCTAAACACCGTGCTTAAAGGGTAGCCAGCGCGATTATCGGCCATCTATATACGCAGTGGCTTTGCGACGGTCCTGCTGCTTTGCTCTGTCTTCGTTTTTTTTTTTTTGTAGGAGGAGGGTGGGGGGGACAAGGTAGCCCCGATATTAACTCTGTGAAGTAGCGGCACCTATAGGGTATAGGGTGGATCGGGGAAACTTAATGCGATGCCCGCGATGCACTGTTCTCTCCGGACCGCCCATTCATTACTCGCCGCCTGCCCGTCCGTGTCGTTTGGTATTCCCCTCGCGTCCCGGTTTCTGTGAGACTGTGCGACTGCAAGCGCGATTCTGTCGGGAGTATCACTTATAGCAACTCGGCGTAGCTGGGTCGCGCTGCTCGGATGCGTGTATATATAGTACGTACGTCCCTTTTTTTTTTTTTCTTTCTACCCCCGAAAAACGACGGATCGGGAAAGTTGCGCGAAGGGCGATCGCCGCAGGTTTGGCTCGCATAAATTTTTTTCTGGAGTAATTGTTGTGCATTAGCATATTGCGGGTGACTTAGTTTGATCCGTAGTATCAGGTGTTGTGTGCGTGTGTGTGTGCGTGCGTGCGCGTGTGTATGTGTGCAGACTTTATCAGCAGTCTTCTTTAACAAAATAGATAACGTGCACTTGTGTCAGATGAGCCGGATTACTTCGAAGAGGCGAACGCTGGCCGGCACGGCGAATCACATTTTCGTGCCAGCTAATTAACTACGTTTCACTAATTAACCTCGTAGTCATTCACTTAAGGCCATCTGTCCCAATTGCGGGGTTGAAGCTGCTTTTACCTCTATGATGAGGTGTCCAGTGCCTATGCAGTTGGCCCACGGCGAAACGTCGATATGCATAACAAACAAACAAACAAACAAACAAACAAACAAACAAACAAACAAACAAACAAACAAACAAACAAACAAACAAACAAACTCTCTCCGGTGGAAAACGTCCTGTGCAATTGTCATTGCTAATTGTCTCGAGAAAGAGAGAGAGCAGGCAATTGTTTAGATGGCAGAGTGGTCGACCTGAAATTCAATCCTCTAGAGTGCCGGTACTCTGTGCCGTGATGGCTAACAACACGAGTGAACTGAACAAGTCGGCGTTGATTCAGTAGCAGCAATAAACTGTATCGAACAAATGAGCAGGCGAGTGTCTTTGCCACATATGTATACGCGGACGGCGTCCTCGGTCCTGGAAGCCGTGGATCCTGGCCGTTCGCCTGCGTCCTGGCCGCCAGCGGGATTCGTGCGAAGCCGCCGCGATTGCTTAGTGGCTGTGGGGTTGGGCTGCTAATAAGCACGAGGTCGTAGGATCGAATCCCGGCCACGGCGGCCGCATTTCGATGGGGGCGAGAACACCCGTGTAGACTTACATCTATGTGCACGTTAAAGAACCCCTGGCGGTCTCCAAATTACCGGAGTCCCCGGCTACGGCGTGCCTCGTAATCAGATCGTGGTTTTTGCACGTAAAACCACGTAGTTTAATTTGATTCGTGCGAAAAAAAATTTACCGCATAAACAGACAAAACACCTTGGCCGGCTAGTTGGTTAGAATCCATGGTAGAGTGTATAAGCGCGATTTAATGAGGACGTAGAAAGAAACAGATACACAGAGACAGCGCTTCTCTGTCTCTCTGTTTCTTTCTACGTCCTCGTTCAGTCGCGCTTATACACTCTATTATAAATAGACAAAGACGTTGGAAAGACAACATAATGCGAGGGCTGCTATCAAACGAATGTTTATTTCGGAAAAGATGGGTATTACCGAATAGTTGCGCATGCGCTTACATACGTGCGGAGAAAAATTATACAAAAATAAAAAAATAAAAGCAAAAAAAATTTATTGGGTTTTACGTGCCAAAACCACTCTCTGATTATGAGGCACGCCGTAGTGGAGGGCTCCGGAAATTTGGACCACCTGCGGTTCTTTAACGTGCACCTAAATCAAAGTACACGGGTGTTTTCGCATTTCGCCCCCATCGAAATGCGGCCTCCGAGGCCGGGATTCGATCCCGCAACCTCGTGATAAAAGCAATAAAACAACTATGTTAGTCACAACAGGGCTAGACCACAAACTGATACAGGATATATATATATATATATATATATATATATATATATATATATATATATATATATATGTATATGTATAAATGTGCGGGTCTCATCCCACTCCAATATCTGAGAAAAAAAAGAGAGGGATAACAAAAAAAAAACAACAACAACACGACCTACTTGTTAGTCTGGACGATGTGGACAAAGGCAACGTCAATAAGTGGTCTCTGTCACGTGCACTTGTCACAGCCGCGGGAATGAAGCCCCGTGGTGCGCAGGAATGCAAGAAATGCGAAAATATCTCCGCGACTAAATTGTGTTTTTTTTTTCCAGTCCGATTCTCGCGAAAGATCGAGTTATGTACGTTTGTCAAGCGGTCAGAATTACCGCAAGCACCGTCCAAGCGAAAACGGGTCATCGCCTTCACGTGTAGTGCCACTGACATGATTAATCTTTGTATGGTGGTATATTAGTTCAAAAATGCGCGTACCGCGTGTACAATAATAAATGCTGCGAGTAGACAGTGCATGACTACGTGCGATAATGCTATCGAATGCGAATACTGCGCGGGGAATTAACGCCTTAAATGTCTAGCGGAGTGTGAAAAGGCAGAAAAAAAAAAAAGAAAGGAAACGGAGGACTTTAAAACGCTGACTTTGGAATGACCTACTCGGTCTTCTCGTGTTTCACCCGTGCGTAGAGAAAGCTGTGCTAAGCGAGAGGCTCGGTGCCGCACTGACCGGCTTCGTTCATGCGTATAGCCCGAGTCGGTGCATCGCACGCACGCACGCACACGCACCAAGAGGAAAGAGAAAGCGTACAACACATTCGGGGTGCACCACTTGGCCTAGATGCGGTTGAGGAGCCAAAAGAAAAGAATGTGAAAGCGCAGCTACATGTCTTTATATTATAATATACTTCGCGATATACGCTTGACAAAGGAACGCGAGTACAGAGGTTCACAGTTGTCTGCGTATCGCTTTTCGTTCCTCGCCGTCCGTAGACTATAGTGCAAACTGAGCCGTCCTCTATAGTCCTTTTCTAATTATATCTGCGTGTGAAGTGACTGTCGCGTTAGAGATAGCCGCGCGCGTGGGTGGGAGGACGATCGGTTCCTGGTGAAGACACAACAGCGCGCATTCACCCTCTACCTTAAAAGCGTGGCTTACATATCGCTGAGACTTTGGGTACCTTTCAAAATTTATTTTTACTTAGATGTTGCCTTCCTTTTACAACCACACTGTCGTTGAGGACACGTTTGGCAGCAAACACTCGTCTCGGCCGTACCAAGCGCTATATACCGTGTTCAAACGAGTAAGGTTTAAGCCCTTCGTTTCTTCATGTCTCCCCGCGTCTCCATATCTGTAATTAGTCAAAGCGATAGCTGCTGAGGGTGCAGATTTCCTGTCGTGTCTTGCAGGAGTCAGGAAATAACCCTATTTATCCTTACCGTGGATACAATCTCGGGTGCGCGATGAGTTGGTCATTGTGTCATCGTCGTCGTTATCATCACCATCAGGTTTTCGTGCCGTCATCTTCGTCGCAATCACCAGCTGCATACACAGTCGGTCTACATCGTCGTTACCATCGTCATAATCATCGTAGTGTCACCGTTCATGGCGTCTGCGTCTTCATTGTCATCAATCATCGTGCCATCACCGTCGTGCCGTCGTCGTGCCATTATCGTAGTGCTCGTTGCCGTTGTCCTTATGGCGGTCGTGCCGCTGCTATGTCGCTGTTCTTGGTGGCACTGATTTTTATTCCCTTTCACTGACCCTCGGCGAGTGTTTATAAATTTTAGGTGCCAGTTCATTCCGTCCCCATATATACGCTCTTCATGCTCGCTCCGACGAACAGCTAGTTCCCGCCAGGCCACCCAACCTGCGTCTGCGCGTGCGTATACTGTACCGATATCCACGTGCTCCTCCGCTCGCGAACGACACCCATCGCTGCCCCGATGTGGGAAAGCTCGCGGAGAGCGAAGCGTTATGAACGGGCGAGCTGTAGCGGCTCTGGCAAGAACAAAAGAGCGGCCCTGTCGTCCTCTCTGCGTGTGTGTGCACGCGTGTGTTCCGTATTCGGGAGCGTAGTACGTTCAGAACGAAAAAAAGCCGCGACGCACCGTCGGTCGAAGGCGGAGAAGAAAGCCACGCAGAAAAGTAACCGCGGGCGACCTGCGACGGCTGCAGAGCGCAGTTCCGGCAGCGGCGGGAAGCTTAAATGCCGGGCCATTGTGTTCCAGCTGCGCCTTTCTTTCTTTTTTTTTTCCCTATTCTGCATGCCGCCGCCCCATTGGAAACAGAGACACGGACGGTATGTGTGTTTTAGGCTGCGGGCGTTCGGCAGGCGACCAGCGGGGGAATGGAGCCACGCGGAAACGGAGTCATCGCGCGCGTCTGCCTTTTTCCCTCCGGGTCGCGCCCGCCTTTGGCTACATATGCGGGCAGCCACTGTCACACCGCGTGCCGACTGCGCGGGGGGTGACTCTGCTCCCGCCTACGGAGTGTCGTGAGAAAAGAGCGGGTTGATCGAGTTTGGGTGGGCTGGCCTATGGGAAGTTCGCAGACGTCTATAAATAGACGTTATACACGCGTGTGTGTATATATGGACTTCTGTGTCCGTATATCTGTAGACGTTTACATAGGTAGTATGTTGAAATTCGGGTAGACGGCCCATGTAGAAAGTCTGTGGACGACAGTCGAAATACATCTAGATATGTATATAAGTGAGTAGTCTGTTTAAATTTTGTCAGATGGCCTATAAGAAAGCCATAAACGTCTATATATACGTATATATGTCCATACTGTATATCTAGGGGTACCTAGATATAGGAAGTCTATTTAAGTTTCATTGCACGGCCAATAGAAAGTCCATAGGCCTATGTATATACGTCTGTGGATTTCTCTGTTTATCTAGAGACGTCTTGATGCGAAGTGTGTTCATTCACTTTGGGCATGCAGACGTTTTATGGCAGTCTGTAAACGTCTTTGTACGAAGTCGTTGTCTGTGGAAAGCGTGTTGGACTTAGTTTCACGCTTTCGTGATTATAATAATTATAGACTTTCTACTTTCGTAGAAAGTCTTAAGTTCAACGTATGTTGAGTGGTTAGGTCGAGGTGACTTGTTTAGAATCGAAATACGTATAGCCTGCAACAGGGGATAAAGTTTTCTCCGCGCGCCACTTCTACTTGCAAACGTGTTCTGTATACGCATGGACTGTAGACCGGAATATACGGTACGCACGTGTAAGCGAAGTGCCTGTCTGGAAACAAGAGAGCAGAAGGCACCGATCTCCAAACCAACAGCAAGCTAGGCCTGACTCGTTGTTACCGCTGGGGCGGCGATCGGTCTTGCTATTTTCCTTGGCAGTAAATTCGGAGTTATATAGGGTTAGCCATGGCAGTAAAGGACGGGGTGGGGCGGACGGAGACGTTGCACGCTTCTTTGTGGGAGCCGCCGTGTACTGCCCAGACCGCGGCTCCTGCTTGTCCAAAGTGCTAAAACGCGGCGCCCCGCCGTCTGGTTCGTGCGACGTTGTCTCGTTATGTGCTTAAAAAAAAGAAGAAAACGGAAACAAAACAAGAATAAGGACAGACGGCGCGCGCCGCCTTCTGAAAGCTGTTTGTGACCGTGTCGTCTGCTTTCGCGCCCGAGTGCATGCAGACGACATCTGAGAGTGGCGAGGTGTACGACATGGGAAGCGAACATTTCGATCTTCGTCGAGTAATTAGAGAGTTTTAGCTTGGCGGTAACCTTCTTACCGTTTACGGGTTACCGGAGCCGTGGCCGACAGTAGCGAAGATGGTAGCGAGATCTAGTGACGCGTTGTCCAAGTACAAAGCGCTCGATATATTTTTATGTCTCGTGAGGGTTCTCGTCGAAGGAAAACCACGAAATGGCTGCTCGTTCACAATTATGTGCTTACCGATGCTTTACACCAGCAGTTCAGGGAATATGGTAGGTCACTGCAGTATTAGCTTTTTGGTTTCTATGGTTAAACTCTGCGTCGCAAGATGTCGCCACGATTGTTGTAGTGGCGGACGTACACCTTACACGTTTACGAGCAAGCAAAGACTCTATTTTTGTTAAAACTGTTTTTGCTAGCGACTCGGGCGTTCCACATCAGCTGTCGCTGAATGGCGTGGATGACGTCTGCTCGGCCTGTAGTCTGTTCACTAATTCTAGCATTCGCAGCCATAGCTCTCGTAAGCACTCTACCACGAGCCAACTAGCCGTGGCCAGTTCGCAGTGCGGTATTATACATTCATTCGGGAGGCACACTCAGTTCACGGGTTACGGAATGCCGGAACACTGGAGAGATCATCAGCGCTGCTGGTTCCATCTTGTGATGGCGCCGTCAACTAGAGCATGCAGAATTGTAATTGCCACGGCTACGCTACACCTATCTTCTGGTGCAGATCCATCGGCAGGAACAGTCATTAGCCGTACAATGGGATTCTTTTTACAGTATAGAGAAGGCAATCGTAGCAATAACTGTGCGACACTCGGCAAGAGAGTCATAGTGACTGCCATAAGACACTCGAAAAATACTATCACGGCGACAACCAAAACACGATCGATACACAATCGTAGCGAAAATCATAAGACGCTGCAAACTTTAATCAAAACGACAGTCATAAGGACAATTCATCTCAGATCATGTAACGATTGAACGCTTCGCTTATACAGATTCCAACGTGCGTGTTGGATTTGCATAATTTTATATGTATATATTTTCCGCGTGGATAATGACGCAACACAACCATATATTCACCGTGGTTGAAGAAAGCTTCGCCGTATGGTTGAACCAGCAGCTCTCCGTTGAAAGTGCGACTTTCCCAAGCACCTAGTACTGGTCAAGCAGTGCGCGCCCGCGTGTGTGCCCTGCTTGGCTTACAGGCTCCGACAAATTTAACCCGAGCGCGCCGTAAAGGAGTACTGACATTGTCTTCGATTACGCGCTGTTATGCACAGAGACAGCCTTGAAACTGGACGGAAACACACACCACGCAGATATCTGTCCAGCTTTAATGTTGTCCGTGCATATGACAGCTCGTAATCGAAAATACTGTATAACCATCTGACCCCGTTTGCAGTATTACATGACATTTTTTGACCTCTGACTTTTTTTTATTGCGCTAGCAATCATATGGACACACCAGTCGAATTATCTTGCAGTCGGCGTCGGCGTCGCCGTGAGGTTCCGCATAAAGTCCCAAGTCCGACAAGGTCCAATCGCGACCGGGCACCGTATGCTGTGGGTGCGGTAGGAAGCTTGCGAGGGTGAACCGAGAAGGAGGGTGGCTTGATGCGCGCCGTGGTCTCGCGCGCGCAAGCTAAGGTTGAGGGGAGCGCGCCGTACCGCGATAAAATGCTCGCTAAGAGAGGGGAGGGAGGGGGTGCGGGTGAGCGTGCGTCTCCTGGATGGATGGATATTATGAGCGTCCCCTTTGGAACGGGGCGGTGGGTTGCGCCACCAAGCTCTTGCTATTATACTGCCTAATGTCCTACCTATAGGTCTAGCCCGTGCCCGTGCGCCGCCGCGCCCTGTCTCGGAGGCAATCTCTGGCGAGTCGAAAGCGGGGGCGAGCCGAGTTGGCTGGTGGCCGCGTGTGCGCTGGAGTTGCGTTGGCTCGTGTGCACTCTTAGGCAAAGTTACACCCTTTGGCTTGCCCCTTCTGCCACACAACAATAATCGTTATCTGCCTTGATGCGTTTCCTTTCTTTAACGCTGCGAGCCAGGGACTTTCCAGTAACGAACGGCACGGGCATTATCAGAAGCGGCACTCCAAAGGGTGTAAACTGTTCTATGCTGATAACGCGCGTGCCGTTCGTTACTGGAAAGTACCGGGCTCGCAGCGTTAAAGAAAGGAAACGCATGAAGGCAGATAACGATTATTGTTGTGTGGCAGAAGGGGCAAGCCAAAGGGTGTAACTTTGCCTAAGAGTGTGCGGCATCTTCGCGCGCGCCTGGTGCCTGGAGGTCGCGTGATCTCGCCAATTTCGGAGGCGCTTTAAAGGGAGAGGCAGCAGAAGCGTTCGCCACCCTAGGTTTGCGCTCGTCGTCGCGCCTGCGTTGTGACGGCGAGTGTTTGCGGCCATCGAGTGAGATGTGTTAATGTTTGCCTCTGCGGTTATAGGCATGCACCTTCACCGTGCTTGCCAATTTAATGTGAATGCCTACTGCAATCATGCGATCGACAAAACTACGATCCTTACTTCGTGCAGTTGTGTAATAAGCGGTGTCACACGTACACTTCTGATCGCGATCGGCGCCGATCCGGATCGAAATTCTCGACTGTGATTGGCTTTCTCGCGCATTTTCTGCAAGCTAGCCGATAACGACCGAGAAATTCGATCCGGATCGGGCTTGATCGCGATCAAAAGTGCGCCGTGTGACACCCGTATAATACTTCGGTATCGCTATCTATGCGTCGCCTTTCGTGAGAAACCGCGACATCTTTTTTTTTGCGCTATGTAAGGGGGTAACCCTTTAAGCGTTGGAAAAAGAAACGTCAAGCGTCGAACACCTTAAGAAAACTTACTATAATATATGTTTCTACGAACCAGTTTTGAGTTTGTGTACCCGCGAACTCGATGTGCCATTACGTCGCGATGTGCCATGACGTCATGATGCGCTGGCTCTGTTCGTTCCTGCATCGCTGCCGCTGTAGCACGCGAGTGCCGCAGGCAAAACAAGAAAAAAAAAGTGCTCAGCTCAATTGTTTGCCTTTTCTACGTGCAATACCATCATATTATCGTTAGCGACGTCGACTTCGTGTCGTGACGTCACGATAATGTCGATGACGAGGGTCCAAGGGTCCCGGTGCAGTCTCTGACTTTGGGACCCTTGTCTGTATACCATATTTTGTAACAAATTGTTATGAACGAATAATAAACTGAAACTGAAACTGAAACTGAGTCAGCAATGTCTCGTGACGTTTCGGGAATGTCGACGACATTAGGTCTGGCGTTTTGAGAACAGTAAATTAAAATGATTGTTTCACAGCCTTTGCACACTCGCTCAAGGTCACCGTTCTACGCATGAAAAGCCATCGGCGGAGCTTCCTCATCTTCGAATAATGTGTGTCAGTTGCTACTTTGAGCCGATTTTTTGCTTCACCTGCGGATGATGCTGGAGATTGCTGGCTCGGGCGCCTGCATTGTGCGAACTTAATGCTTCCTCATTTCAAAGCGTTCGATGTTTATCTCCTTACAGCGCGCGTAATTTGTTGAAAGTTAAGCCTCTGTAGACGTGTCTTCATTGTTCGGGTTAAGTCTGACGGCGGCTGCGTGGTGGCGGGGACGGGGAGATGGAAGGGGAGGGCGAGCGAAAGTGTAGATAGAGAGCTGTGAGACTAGGGCTGGAAATGCGATATCTGGGTTAATTGTTGCGAAGCCTCATGCCCCCCTCCTCCCCTGTCCCCAGGCCGTCGCCTGCAACCAGGGAGGAAACGCACAGTCGTTTCTTGCAGCTATGCGGCTGGTGCAGTGTCGCCGATTAAGGCCACGGAGCAACCGTACACGTCGCGGCGGCTCAAATTTAATTAAAGGAGTGTCTCCGGAGTAGGCTCGCTGTGCCCGGTTCCTTGGCGGGCGCGAGAGAGGGGGAGAGGGCGCGGCGGTCTTTTGAAAACGAAGCCGTGCGGTCTATACCCCCCGCCGCGCACGGGATGGGAAATTGAGAGCGATTCTGTGGGAGCACGACGCTGGGGAACCGCGCCTTGTGTGTCGAAAAGAAAGGTCTACAGAGCTGGATGACCTATGCGGGGTGTTATCTCGGCTGCGTGTCGTCGACGAGTAGACTTGGTTGCTTCGAACGGGACAGTCTGCTCGGTTTCTTCGCTTAGTGTGTTATGCGGTGAGATCGGTGATTGGTGGAGCACTTCGTCTGGATTATGGCTGCGTCTGGATTATGACGTAGAAACGAGAGCCGACTTTGTGGCAGTGCCAGTGGACGGGACGCGTAGCAAGTGCAAACGACGCGCAAGGCCGTTGCTTTCTTTTTCTTGCTGTTTTGTGTTTCTTCATTTGTCCTGCCTTATTCGCGCTGCACGTGCTCGACCACAACATGTACCTGCCATGTCGTAAACCAGTCCTCGTAGAAAAAAAAAAAAAAAAAAAAATACGATTCTTCATCACAGCCTGTAGCGCGAGAGTCTGCCGTTTACTCCGTTATGAGCTATATGAGTAAAACCCTGTTGATCTGTTCAATGCACATTGACTTTTCTTTTAGTTCGCTCTCAAGTGACTGTCGTCAGAAAGAACTGAATACGTAACGAGAACCGAATGCGCGTTTTTTTTTTTTTTTTTTTTGCGAGCGTACACGCATGCTTTTCTGAGTGCGCACGAACGCGACGCCATTTTCATCTGAGGCAACACTGAGACTCGCTTTCGCCGAAGCGGGTGGTGATGCTTTTAATTGACTTTCAATTTTATTTAACCGAGGTTTTTTGAAAGAGTGCGTGCGCAGGCTTTAACTGAGTGCGCAGAAAGCCAGCGGCCTGGTTAAGATGTGGCCGCGCTGTGGCTTACGCCGAAGCGTGCGGCGGTCATACGTTATAGAGCTGAACGAGTATTCTTCTTCAACATGTACACTGCGCAGGCTATGATTGAGTGCGCAGAAACGCAGTGGCCTCGTTAACTGGCGTCAACAGTGCCAGTCATGCTTTAGCCAATGCGCGCGGCGGTCGATACTCTCAGTTGACTCTCAATTGGACGTTGACGGTGACTCAAAGCGTCACGAATACTGAACGAGAATCCTTTTTTTTTTCGACATACACACGGTACAGTTTGTGATCGAGGGCGCAGAAACCCAGGGGCCTCGTTAAGTGCCACAACAGTGGGACTCGATCTTGCTTTCGCCGATGCGCGCGGCGGTCGATACTTTCAGTTGACTCTCAATTGAACGTTGACGGTGACTCGATGCGTCACTAGTACTGAATCAGAATACTTTTTCGACATGCTTCGTGAAGACTCGCGATTCTGCAGGATTTCGATAACGTTCTACCATACCGTATACCATGTACTACACGGCACAGGCTGTGATCCGAGTGCGCATAAACGCAGTGGCCTCGTTAAGTGCCACAACGGTGCGACTCTCGCTTTCGCCGCAGCAGCGCGGCGCTGATACGCCAACGTGACGCCCTGGGGGCGACCTCCGCCCCTGTCTCGGCGTGTCCTCGTCGCTCCCGTCTTTCCCCGGTGTGGACAGGCACACAGCGCTGCATGCCGCTCCTGCCACGGGCTGCTAATTGCGCGCTATATCTATAGTCCCGTCGCCGGCGCGCCTTTTTGACACGCCCCGCATGGGCCTCCCTCCGTTTCTTCCTCCCCCCCTCCCCCTTTGTGTCAGTGAAGCCGTTTCGCCCCGAACGCTACCAAATGTAGGTCGCGCGGCGTCTATCTGACTCTGGCCGGCGGCTTAAAAGGCCGCGAGCTCGCCTCCGAAACCGACGTGTACGGTTGAAGAGACGTGTAACTCTCGCTTATACTATGGCAAGCGATCCCGAAGGTGACCCCGACGGTGTCGTTCGCCGTGATGCGCTGCGGATCTACTCCGACTGCTGTCTTACTGCGTATATTTATCTACTTACTTACTTTTCTTTTGCTTCGTTGTCTCAGCTGCGGTCTGTCCTCTCGATCTCTGGCAGCGGCGCGGTCAGCCGTGCGGCTGGCTGGTTTTGCGTCGCCTGTTACGGATGGCGGTTAGGGACGAGGTTTCTTTCTTTATCGCGGTGTAGATCAACTGCCTTGCGAAACTACGGGTGAGCACACTTAATCTGGTTAAGCTTTTTTTTCGGGGGAACGTCTGCGTTTCTTCTGCGCGGGGCGCGACGGCGGCTCGCTGGCTTTGGCGATTGTGCGGCGGGGCTGGAGAGTTCGATTCCCGGCCTAGTCGGCCGCATTCCGATGCCGCCAAAATGCAAAGTGTGCCGAGCTTTCATGGGGGGATTAAAGGAACCCCTCCCCTGGTTAGTCGGAATTGATGCAGAATCCCTCCGCTGTGGTATATCACTCGTACGGATTCAATGCTGCTCGCTGCGTCAAACTTTCTGGGTGAGTCAGTTTGGTTGGTCGGTCACAGTGGGTCAGTCGAACTCAATCAATCAATCAATCAATCAATCAATCAATCAATCAATCAATCAATCAATCAATCAATCAATCAATCAATCAATCAATCAATCAATCAATCAATCAATCAATCAATCAATCAAGACATGCATGGAGATGCGGCGTCGGCGTGTGAAGTCCACTTGTCATTCACTTCTCTGTCGTGCAAAATAAATAATAACCATAATAAAAAACACGGTGAAGTGGTTCTCAGGACGAGAGGGCAGCCAACTGCCAGCTGTGTTTTTTTTTCTTTTTTTGCAAATATAGGGACGCCAAGCAGCGTATTGTTGCAAGCTGCTGAGCTCGTATATAGTATTTGCACATCTGGCGTTGAAAAAACGCGCTGCGTGAGGAGGACAAAGGTATTGCTACACTTCCCTCCTCCCCTCCTTCGCAACCGCCGTTACGATGTCGAGTCATTAGGCCCACTGCTTGCGACAGTGGGGCCCCCGGCTTGCCGATGGCCTGGCGGACCACGCTTTGAACGAATTTCCGAAGGCCGCCCCCCTTGGTGCACGTCGGAGCCATGATTGTTCATTGTCCCTTGTTTCGCCGAAAACGAGGCGCCGTCTGACCGTTCGTCCTGGTGTCCCTCCATGCTATTCGTCCGCAGGTTGCCAAAAAGTATACACTTTGTGTGTCGGCGGTACGTGTAGCAGTTTTGGGATACGGCTATAGCCGTTCTACATAGCAGCCTGCAGGGAGCGCTGTGCGTCTTATACATAGGGAGGTGGTGGTGGCGGCGGCCGTTGCCCGCAAAATGGCGTCGCCGACACGTCGCGCGCGGGATCTGAGGTTCTGAAGAATCGCGATTGCCGTCCAATCGAAGACGCACGCACTTCCAGTCGTCCAACGCCGTAGCTCCATCGCCGCAGCATTATGTGCGAGCAGACGCCGTCAAAAAATTGGTGAAGTCACGGGAAACTGGGGCGGGAATTTCTTTCGATTTAGCAACAACAACAACAACAACAACTACAATATTTATTGCGAGATCTTACGTACGTGTATTTCTTGCCGGGTCTGCCGAAGCCTTCGTATGGCTTGTATGGCAGGAACCTGACAGTCACGGCAAAATCACATTGACAGGTTTTCAAGCATGACTAATGTTTCAAGATATAAACTAAACCTCTGCATTTTCGAGGGGACATACAAAACTAATTGCCAAGAACTGCAAGATTAGAGCGACGAAGGTGCTGCATGTGATCCTCAAACCAGACTTGTCACACTATATTACAAAAATATGCACTGAATTAATTGGCCAATGTTCTAAATAATAATAATAATAACAACAACAATAATAATAATAATAATAATAATAATAATAATAATAATAATAACAATAATAATGAAATTTAACGTGCCCAGGAGCAGCCATAAGTTCCGAATGCTGGCGCAGGCACACAGTAGAGGACTGAGTAAAAATATCATAATAAAGTATGATGTGTTTTAAGAAATGGCGAGCCTTCTGCTGCGTAATCTTGTCCACCACGATCCAAGTGTTCTGTGCATTATAAACAGAGTCAAATGTTTCGCACGAACTGTGCCTCGATTTCCTAGCGATGCCTTCCGCTCGATTATGCGCCAGTCTTATTTATCCGCTGTTTCGCGGCTGGCTGAACCTGTCGATGACGCGGCCGGAGCGTAGTCCTGATCACTGACCAAGCGCGAAAAGGAATGGCATCGGAAAAGGCATCGCTACGAAATTGTGGCCCTGACGAATATATTTCCACGTACATTCGATCAAGTTATGCCTATCATACGTTGTTCAGAGAGGTTTAGTTTTTCCGTAAACTTCTTTTTTTTAGCGTTTGCGGATTACGGCAGCAACAAAGCCGGTAGCGACATTTTGTGGCGTTTTCTCCGACTACTACGTGTTTCTTACATTGTGTTTTCTACAACTAGTTTTTTTGTCGCTTCAGTGTTATCGTCGGAGAAATCATAAAAGCACTGCACGTGAACGATTATGTCGCTACCAATGTTTCGTACCAGCAGTGACATAGAATATGTAAGTCACCGTAGTATTGGTTTTCTGTGCTCTCTAGAGAGTTCGACACTGCGTCACCAGATGTCGCTGCCAACGTAGTTGCTGGTGGCGACATCTGGTGACGCAGATGTCGCATTTGAGGCTCGAGCTGGTTGACGAAAATATGCCGGAGCAAATATGCGCAGCGAGATGAGACACGTTCCTACTGCAGAAAAAAATAATAATAAAGAAGGCAGACAACTGAGCACATTCTAGTGGAACGCGAAGGTATTTACGCAGCGGGACACGTAGTTTATGTGTACCTTCCAGAATCGCTTGGATTTAAAGTGGATGGAAGCTATAATTGGTGAGCAGTCGAGATAAGCAAGAGACGTATAGAGTATTGGTGGGGCGGCAAAAAGAAAGGTGGGAAGAGATTGATAACACCGGTTCCATTACCGGCTATAGGTAACGATACACGATGGATATAGAAGGTTTCAGGAAGGAAGGTTGTGGAGATGTCGGCAAAATGCTAGACTGAAAAGCATGTGTAGAATAACTGATCAGCTCAAACAGGCCAAGTTAATGTTTGTCACCGCCCGTTTCACAAATGTTGGGGGGGGGGGGGGGGTGAGTGCGCACCACTAACTCAACATCATCAACTGCCGTACTCGTACCTCTTCGGGAACCCGGCATCAGTAAACGTTAAGTTTGCGGACAAACTAAAGCTTTATCTTTATGTTCTGCTTTGGCGACGCGCTGCTCTTCCGTGCCACCGTGGGTCCCGCCACCATTATGCCGTGGGCGGCGAGGACAGTTGTCGCCTCCTGGTCTGGGACGTCCCGCGCGAGGAGTACGCCTGTGCTTGGCTCGCCGACGGCGGGGGCACCGCCACCACCATATTCGCCGTCGTGGGTGGGCGACGGAATTCGCCGGCCGCCGACGCCCGTGCATCGTTCCGCGATGGGACGTGCGCGCATCGCACGGTGCCACTTCTTTTTTTGTGTGTGTGCCGGTCTCGAGCTGGTGGCGCATGCTCTTCAGGTGCCTGCCAGGTGTACCGTATCATCTCGCGTGTAATACGGTCGCGTGACGTGGTACCCCGCGCGCTCGCCGTGTAGTGAACCCTTTCAGTGTCACTGACGTCAGGTGGGAATGGGAGCTGACCATAAAAAGCGAGCATTTGCTGTTATCCGTGTCATTAGGGTGGTTGCTTGGGCTAGTTTGTAATTCACGATGAAAAAAATTACGTGCAGCGCGAAGGACAAGGACTGCGAGAGATGTCGACAGCGCAGTGTGCGTCGTCTCTCGCAGTCCTTGTCCTTCGCGCTGTACGTAATGTTTTTTTTTCATCCGTGTCGTTGTTTACCCTTCTACGTGACCAAAAAGTAAACATTTGTGCTTGTCTTACAGCATACGAGAGAGAGAGAGAGAGAGAGAGAGAGAGAGAAACAGAGAACCAACAATGGAGGTGTGTCACCTCCGAAAAAAAAAAGAAAAAGAACAACAACCCGATATTGATAGGGTCGACAACACTTCCCACCGATCGAAAAGAAAGAAAAGGGCGCGCATTTGGAGGAACAAGCCTTTCAATTTCAGGCTCGTAGTTTATTCTGCCAACGCTCTGTTTGCGTTTATTCGTCGGGAAACCGTTATCAAACAGAAAAAAAAAAATGACGACACATGTTCTCTTCCGTTAACTCCCCTCCTAAATTGTGGCGAGATGACGTAACTTGGACGTCATGGATTCTACTCCACGTTCGCAGATTGCGGCCGATTTCCTATCTTCTTTTTTAATCTTCTTTCTTTTGAAAATCCTGAAGTTCGGGGTGCTTGAATCTTTGCGTCCTTTTGAATGTAAATGTATGCATCTTTTCAGGGTAAGCGTAAGTAACTAACGCAAAGGGGAGAAACTAAAAAAAAAAGAAAAAAAGAAAAAGGAATGACTCGCCATCCCGACTCTGCGAAAGTGGGTGGCCAGCAAAGCTGTTAGAAAACTACTCAAATGCCGTCGATCGGGATATAAAATGTTTTATTATTCTGCCTAGTCTTAAGCGCGACACCGTTGTTGAGAATTACGATTTTGCGCTCTTCGACGCTCGTCGTATTTCACGCTGCTCTTCGGGAGTCTTTGTGTGATCTACCCATAACGGTCTTGCAGGACCGAATGAGTTGCTAGGTGGGTCTGCCTTTTATATATGAAGTTTGGTGACATCACTCACCGATTCGTATGCTGCTGTTGCCCCTTTCACACCGGAGCCGCCTATGCGACCGTAATCTTTACCGGGAAACACACGCAGGGAGAAGGAGCGTGCCTCGCATTGTTCGCAGGCGCCTTGTCATCCATCGTGCTGTTTTGACGCTTGTTTTGCGATTTTCTTTATTGAAATGAATATTGCGCTGTGGGGGGTGTTGTAGGCCTGATTCCAAAGGAAATATACACTTTATTTCTACTTCTTTTTTTTCTTTTTGCTGACGGACACGAAAAATCCCGTTCAACTAGAGGCTGACAACTTCGCTGTAAAGATTAAGACGTATTCGGCACCTGGTGCTGAAATTTCTAGGTGTTGTCGCTATCCGTAAACTTATCGCACAAATTGTATCTTATATGCATTCCTCCGCTTCCCCAGGTAAGCTGACCTATTCGCAGTTCGAGAAGCGTACTCTACTGACTTAGCTTAATTCCATATTCCCGCTTATACATGAAGCGGAGCTCGAAGTTGAATTCGTAAACTTCGTGTTGCGGCTATGGTGGCGTTCAGGGCGTGGAATCCACCAAGCCCATCGACTACGACGTCAAGTTGTAGAAAATGAAAGAAAAAAGGGTTTACTTGTATAGCTTAGTTACACGGCTCCAGTGCGGAAGCGCACTCCATGCAGGAGCAAGTTAAACGTCTCAGTTCACATCAGTACCCTCTGTCCTCACTCTCGAAAATTCTCCGCTTTTAATCCCGTCGTCTTCCCTAGGCGAGTCGACTAGGGAATCCGAAGACTGTCCAGCAGCAAATCACCATCGTCGACTCCGTTGCAACACCACGCCCGTGCTATCCATAAACCGCAGTAACTCCGCCTCGAAGAAACTGGTTTGGAATTTGCGGAAGAAAGAAATCCGGCGACACCGGGTTCGTTCGTCGTTGGCCACCTAGTCCTTCGCTCAGTCTGCAAGGTGAAGCGCGGGCTGCAGGCCTTTCGTGGAATCCTGTAACAGCCGGTTTACACGCTGTCTCGACGGCTGGATAAGTGCCGAGGGATGGGCGGGTGATAAGGCTCGTCTAATTAACCGCGCCTACTATCCATTTGTTCTCGTGGTTGCCTCCCGTTCATCCTTTTCTCCGGTTTCCAGGTAATGGCGGGGTGAGCGCTTTTAGTCGTTGTCCACGCCGCGCTGACGTCTGGTTAGGAGGGGCCGGTGGTTCGACTCGTGGCAAACGTTCAATTATAACACCCTTGGTGGTGTTGAGACGTGACACTCGGTCAGTACGCGCGAAAATGCGATCACTGCTGCCGCATTCTTATATTTCTTTATCTTGTTCTTTTTTTGCTTTCCTCGTATAGCTCACCGTGCCGCACCTTCCCTTCGCGTCTTCTCTTCCTATGCCGAGTCAGTTCGCTCGCGTTGTGTCTGGCGCGCCCACGGTCAAAGTCGGCGCGCCTCTCTCCCGACGACGCTTACGTCACGTGTGCGTTGTTCGCCTGGCTTCCTCCTCGCCTTCCTTTGAATGCCTCGTGACGCGCATCGTTGATGACGCGCGCGCCCTCTGGGCGTGGGCGTCGGAAATAAGGGGTCGCTCTCGCCCAAAATGCGCGACGCCCGTTATGCCGACTTGCGGCATTTGGATCTTGTTTGTTTTTAGTTGTGCCCCACGATATTCCCTATCACGCCCCGCTATGCAGTGGCACCGTCGTGCTTTAAAAAAAATAAACTTACAAAAAAAAAGAGCGAACGACAACAACTACGGCAGCTGCATGGTGCGCAATGACTGTGAACGTTGAGTGGATCAATCGGGTCGGAAAGGCGCGATGCGCTTGGTTGCTTGCCGAGGTTACGGGGCAACCGAGTCGTGCCTCAAGTCAATGCCTCCTTTACTAGATGCCTGCCGCGTCTCTAGTTTTCCCATTGGACCGGAGGTTCGTGTAGTTCGTGGTAGTCGCGGATAGACGGCGCTCGCTGCCAACCCTGCTTCCTGTTCCGGAGGAAGTGACGATTACTAGGCTGGCGCGCGCTCGACCAATGGCTTGACGAGAGACCACGGGTCCTGCCTCCGGGATCGCAACAGACGCAGCTAAAGTCTCGGAGGCAGGAGAACGTGATTGAAGTTTGGAGCAGCCGCCGCAACTGGCGCTCTCAGCCGACCCTGATTAGTCACTGGACTCTAACCCTGATGGAGGAGAACAAAGAGGAGAGAGGCCGGAACCAACCTCTTAGCTCACGTGACAGGCATCTAGTAAACGAGACGTTGCTCAAGTTTATGCGTAGCAGGGGTGTGAGAGTAGTATATATTCCAAACTTTCGAATACCGAATCAAACATCGCGCTTATTCGATTCGGTCTTGGAATGGAATAGTCACTGTGGAATGGTTCGTGAAATGCGAAAATCTTCGAATATTTCAAACAGCCGCCTCTGTGCACGATCAATCTCGAAATTAGGGAAAACGTGCGGCGTGTCTAATCGCGACGGCCGCAGTAGCCAACTAACGCGAGAGGTTATAAGTACGTACGGAGCAAGCTACGTCGCTCAGGGAGTCGAGAGTTTTCCTGCCAAATCGTCATCATGCCCACTCTTTAACGATTCCCGAGTGCGCGAGTAAGCTTCTCATTTGCCTCTGGTGCTCCATTTGGGCTTCTTAAGAAACAACACTTCATAACGTGCAATGCAGTGACAGAAACTTTCTAACGCTGTGCGTATACCGAGGTCTGCGACGACCGTTTGATACTAATGTTGAGAACGGCTGCTCATTATTAGAAAAAAAGAAAGCATTCGACTCGCTTCGCTTCTGGCACTGTTTACTTCATATTCGATTCACTCTCTGCCATGACGCTCTTTGGCATGACATACCAGACCTTTGCGCCACTAAACACATTCATTCATTCATTCATTCATTCATTCATTCATTCCATTCAGTGTAAAAAAAAGGAAATCACTATTCGCAGGCCCCTAGGTAATTTCGTCACCTTCCGTTTCATTTATTTTAATAAACGATCAATTATACTCTTTCGCACACACACAGAATGAATCGATCGCGTCGTTCTGACTCCCTTGCACGTTTACATTGCAGTTCGAGTTGTCTACGTCACGTGGTTCACGGAAGGACACGACGTTCGCACGCGCGGACCGAACTCGCGTTCATCCGCGAGAATCGGGCGTTCCCGCGTTTTTTTTTAAATTTTACTTCTCGTCGTACGTGCTAACCTGGTGCGAGCTCTCGCACGGTGTATTTTGTGTGTGTGTCCGGCGTCGTGAGTCTCACGAGGAAAAAAAAAAAAAGAAAGGGAAAGAACAGCCGACGGAGGAAAGGAAGAGAGAGAGGATGGCTTGTAGGGCGCTGTTTTACACGTGCACGCATACGACATAGGCGCGCCGGGCGAGAACCAGCGCGATTCCTGTTCGATTATGGATGCGCGCGCGCGCCTTGGAACTGAAAAGACGCGAGCATGCTTATGGAGGGAGGGGGGGGGGGGGGGAGGGGGAGGACGGTCTCGCCGTGAAAACGTCCCAGACGCGTCGATAGTGGGGGTATACTGGGGGCCTTTCGGAGAAAAAAAAAGAAGAAAGCAAGAAAGGAAAAGAGGAAAAGCTCCAACTCGTACGTATAATGACATTCTCGTCTTTCTTTCTCTCTTTTCTTTCTTTCGCTCTTTCCTTTCTTTTTCTTTCTTTACTCTTTGGGAGTAGGATGAAGTCGAGGAAGAAAATGGAAGTATGAGCACGAAAGGATGAGGAGGAGAATGGATAATAGGGTGTTCGCGCGTTGGACGGGTTTTATGCGTGCTCACCCCCCCCCCCCCCCCCCCCCCCCCAACTCGCTATACGGAGGGCATAAGGCGTCATCGCCGTGTTTCGTGGTCACTTCCGTCGTTTTTCGTTCCCGGAGCCGCGTGGCTTTGAAGGCGCGCGCGACCTTATTTTTTCTTTTCCTACGTTCGATATACCGCCGGCGATTATGAGTGCGCGTATAGTTCCCCGAGAACTGTCGCTGTTTTGGTACGTTTAGGGCTTTTGTTTTTCTTTTTAACGCGACAGCGTTAAGGAAACCGTGTCGCAGGAAGTCCGGCGTCGGTCGTCGCCTCGGCAAAACGATGTCCGTACCAAATTCCCAATCACGCCTACCCAACCACTTCTCTACCACCAAAATTGCTCATACCCTGTCTTTCATTATTTACAGTGTTATTCCTCGGAATTTCATGAACGGCAGCCCACAAACAAATGTAATGAAAGAAAAAAAAGAACACCAACAGCGTATGTCCTTTATGTTAGCTCTTAATCATGTATATTTGTAGGTACATGATATGCACACATGTATATATGTAGGTATGATCAATCGATCGACTAATCAATCAATCAATCAATCAATCAATCAATCAGTCAGTCAGTCACAGTCAGTCAGTCACAGTCAGTCAGTCAGTCAGTCACAGTCAGTCAGTCACAGCCAGTCAGTCACAGGCAGTCAGTCACAGCCAGTCAGTCACAGTCAGTCAGTCACAGTCAGTCAGTCACAGCCAGTCAGTCACAGCCAGTCAGTCACAGCCAGTCAGTCACAGCCAGTCAGTCACAGCCAGTCAGTCACAGTCAGTCACACTCAGTCAGTCAGTCAGTCAGTCAGTCAGTCAGTCAGTCAGTCAGTCAGTCAGTCAGTCAGTCAGTGAAAAGTTGCCAAATCAGCTCGTTACAGCGAGCAGTCCTTTGCAAGCAGTTATGGCCTGACAACCGCGTGCATATACGTGACTCCGCTCACTCGCCGCACTGCCGAATCCACTTCAGGCGGCGGCCTTAACCAAGTCGGCCTCGATCCCGTGATTGCAGCGCGCGTAATGTGCTCCTCCGGCCACGACCTCATTCACCTTTCTTCCAGGGTGACGTTTGCGCGCTCTCTCTCCCGTAAGGTAATTATATCACCCGATCAGTGCCGCGGCTGAAAGTTGCGTTTTTCGAGCTGCCGGCGGAGTGTGAACAGTATTAGCTGGGATCGGCAGAAAGTATGAAATCAATTTCGTTTCTTGTTTCACCATTTAGGGCTTTTCCAGGTCCACTTTTTGTTCCAACGCTTCCTGAAGAAGGCGTTCATTATTCGCAATTCATTCCTTTCCACGAATTCTAGTGGCTCGACTGCGACGTTTCCGACGACGAATAGAGCGCACCGACCGCGCGGTGGATCAGGGGCAGTGTCGTTGTGCGAAGCCGAGCGTGAGGTTGTGGGTTCGATTCCGGGGCCGCGGCAGCCGTATTTCGTTTGAACTGAATGAGAGAGAGAGAGAGAGAGATAGAGAGAGAGAGAGAGAGAAAGAAAGAGAGAGAACGCTCCTTTAACTGCACGAATTGGGTTCGCACCGAAGAACCCTGTCTGCCGTATTTCGTAACGATCTTCTACATCGGCCGATGCTCGGTGTATCTGATGAAAGAATGGCGAATGAAGTGAATCTTTACAAAAAGGGGTGCCTTATTAAATTTTTTTTATGTTGTAACGATCCAGTTCATTTACCCTTCTCTTTATCCCATATAATTCGTCATCAGCTCGGACGCCGCCGCGCCTGGCGAGCTGCAAAATCGAAACGCAGGGGCGGGGCAGAGCTTGGTCCCAAATATTACCGGCAACCTCGCTCATAAAGAGGCGCAAATACTTTGAAACCGCACAGTAAAAACTGGATGCCCACGAGGAGAGAGAGCAGTCCCATTTGTGCTTGCCTTACGTTTACTTCCTCTGCTAAACATACATACATACATACATACATACATACATACATACATACATACATACGTACCTCCATACATACGTACCTCCATACACACGCGCGCACACACACACACACACACACACACACACACACACACACACACACACACACACACACACACACACACACAACTCGACCTGTTGTACTCTTAATGTGGTAGATTATTTATTTATTTTTGAGTGTTCTCTGTGTTGTTTTTCACAGCTGTAAGTTAAAAAATAGTTATATTGAAACATTTATACACTGCACAGAATTGTAACTGTTCCTTTTTCTGCACGATTCTAATGCTGCCAAACAAGGAAGCGCGTTGCCGTCTCATGTGCTCTGTCCGATGTCGCCACCAGGAGGGTAGGTCTCTTCAGGCACACACAGCCTTTAGCCCTCCCTCCCGATGTGGCGCGATGTCTGTTTGGATGCTGTACGTGAAAAGCGAATCTCGCGATACACTTGCAAACGTACAAGCATGGTAAGCCAACGCAGGTAGCCCGTGTGTAAAAAGACGAACTTCTCCCCCTGCTGATGTTCCCTGCCTCTCGAGCACAGGGAGACTTCAAGCTTTTGGGAACTAACGCGTGACGCACAACAAAAAAGGGGACGCAGTCTCGGTTACAACGGGACACAGTGCTGCACTCTAAAAACACTTGCACCCTTTGGGGTGTGTATTTGCCACATAACAATAGTCATCTGTCTTGCCCGCCTTTCCTTTTAACACTGCGAGCCCGTTACTTCCCAGTAACGAACGGCATGCGCATTATCGGCATGACATACCATTCCCAGCAGGAAAGTAGCTGGCGCGGCGTTTTCAAGGAAGGAAACGCAAGCAAGGCAGATGACTGTTATTGTTGTGTAGCAGATGTACGCACCAAAGGGTGCAACTGTGTGTGCTTCGGTTTAGGCTCTTTTGTTTTTGCGTTCCCAAAACATGCGCCATATCTATAGCTCACCTAGTCGCGTTATCGCAGGGACCTTTAAGCGCTGCCGACAGCGCGTTGTTTGTGGACCCTGCTTATCAGCTCGAGCCGCGCTGTGTGAGAGAGACGCAAGCGCCACCGGGCACTCGACGCGATTCGCGCCGTCTCGGCCGGAGGGTAGTTTATACGAGCCCCCGGGAAGTCTTCATGATCGGTCCTTGCCGTTCCTGCCGCGTATAGCCTATCTCTCTCGCGCGCGCCGATCGGCCGTGAACTGTATGGCTCGTACGTGCACGTTGCCGGCACGTGGCGTATTCGCCGAGCCAAGCTGGCTTCGTCGGCAGGAAGGCGCGCAGCCCGTCGTCGACGCGCGCGACGGCGGCGTCCGTGGAGAGTTTTAGATTACGGTACGCAAGCGGCTTGCGTACGCAAGAACTAGGGGGCCATGGTACTACGCATGCGCAGTTAGGGGACGCAAGCGACTTTCGTGCGCAAGAACTAGGGCCCATGGTACTGCGCATGCGCAGACCAACCTAGTTGCGTACGCAAATCGCTTGCGTCCCCTAACTGCGCATGCGCAGTACCATGGCCCCTAGTTGCGTACGCAAATCGCTTGCGTCCCCTAACTGCGCATGCGCAGTACCATGGCCCCTAGTTGCGTACGCAAATCGCTTGCGTCCCCTAACTGCGCATGCGCAGTACCATGGCCCCTAGTTGCGTACGCAGGCCGCTTGCGTCCCGTAGCTGCGCATGCGCAGTACCATGGCCTCTAGTTGCGTACGCAGGCCGCTTGCGTCCCCTAACTGCGCATGCGCAGTACCATGGCCCCTAGTTGCGTACGCAAACCGCTTGCGTCCCCTAGTGACTCGGCCTTGGGCACCGCCGCGACGTAACGCGGTTACGGGACACGCCATCGCCGACGCGCTCTTGCGCTTCTTTTTTTGTTCGCGGAGTGCTTTGCCGAACCGACCTCGCTCCGTCCACGCCAGCTACGCGCTATGCGGATACGCGCGGTCAGGACGTCCGTGTTAGAGCGAGCAGTGTTTGCGCACTGCACGGCGGAAGGGTACAAGACAATGGCCCTTGTCCTTCGACGTCACGAACACGACAGTATGCACGTGTACGTACGGTGCTATCGCGCTCAGTGTGAGCTACGACGCGAAAAGCGCGTGTTGAAGCTCATGGTGAAATGGATAGAACGTATGTATGTTCATGCGTACATGCGTACATTCATGCATACATGCGTACGTAGATACATACATACATGCGTGCATGCATACATACGTACATGCATACGTGCATGTACGTATGCATGTACGTATGCATGAACATGCATACGTTCATGTATACGTTCCATACATACATGTGTGTGTACGTGCGTGTCTCGTTCCATCATAAATGCAAATGGTTCTGAAAACTAAACGTCTTATTTCCCTATGAAGGGATTTCGTGAGATGAAAAAACAAACCTTGAACGATGTAACCGTATACCTTACTTCCCTAGCTAATACCCCTGTCACACGAGCACTTTAAAGGCATTTGAAGAAAAAGACATCTCACACAAAGGAGTTGCATCCGCAGACACACGCCAAAGTTTAATCTCTTTTTCAGAAGCGGTCTTTTCCGAAACCGGAGATCACCGATCTCTTTTACGGCTGGAAAGGCGTAGCCTCCAACGCAGTGGGCACCAGTAATTATCATGCAATAAAGAAACGAAGCAAAAGTGCATTTTTATTTCAAGTGTACACATCACAAAAAAGGGTTTTGTCTTTCGTTGAACCTTAAGTAGGCGCAGTTTTGCACTTTTTGCACGGCACTCTCGTAAGCAGTTCGAAAATATCACGTGACGCTAACAGACGATGCAAATTCGCGCCATTTTCTGCGACCATGGCTACGGCGAGCGGTACCGACGAACAGCCTCCGGCACGCCAAAGAAAACCGCGGGTACAGTGGTCGGAGAGAGACACCTGGGCGTTAATCAAGTTATGGGAAGACAACCTGCCCTCGCTGCGTGCGCAGAAGCACAACGGAGGCGTTTACGATGGCATTGCACAAGCATTGACGAGCATGGGTGTACCTCGCACAAAGGCGCAAGTGCACAGCAAGATAGAGAACCTGGGACAGACCTACAGGTAAGACAAAGCACAGCAGTAAGCTGTGAGCGCTAAATTTACCTTGAAGCGGCTTCAGGCTGTGGTCGCAAGCTGCAAGCTCTCGTTTGTGGTGTCGCGACCTCAGCATCGAACGTTGTTTCCGTAGTAGGCAGCGACGGAACCCTAATCTAGCGGACGGAGCCGTAGTAACGAAGGTTTTAAGGCAGAGACCCTTCATTTCAGCTAGCGTCGAATTTTGCAGGGCTGAACTGCGCCCTGCACACACGAAAGTCGACGACGCGCTAAAGGCTGTTTCTGCAATTCCTTTACAGTGCGAGTCGGTCTGAGTAAACGCAAATTCGCCTTCACATGCGGCGAAGAATGACAACCCGCGCAGGTCGTCAATAGCATGATTTCGTTCGTCACAAGATAACGGGAACCTTAACTTATGGACAGGCGCATTTCACATTATATTGTACGCCTTCTCACGGCAACATATAATACGAAGCAGGAAGTCGTCTGCATGTTTTCATTTCTGCAGATGTGACTACGGTTTGCATTTTTCTCGGACCATGCGCAAGCGTTGTTCTCAGACAAGAAAACATGAGAAACTTTAAATTTTTTCGAGTAAAAAGGGTTACCTTCGCTTCTCAGGCTTTCTGTACCATCAAGTCGCGTTTGTATCTATCGGCAAACGTTTTGCTCTGTGTATATCTTTACATTTTGAGTATATAAAATTTTAGTTCTTTCGTTTTCTTATCCAGGAGCTGCCTGAAACACATGACAACAGGGTCATCACCGCCGAGCTGGCCATTCTTCTCCGAAGTCCATAGGTTTCTAGGATCCCTGCCTGTTCACGATACATCTTTAATGGAAGAGGCTGGGTGCAGCGAGAGCACAACAAGCAGCACTGCCTCCGTCGAAGAAGTAAGAAATGCATAGTGGAGACTATATATGCTTTATTACAGTCAACTAAATTTCAAGACATAATGTAGCATCAGCTGTGCTGCCAAGCCCATAATCTGCACAACCCTGCAGTGTAGCGGACTGCTCTTGTTAATACTGTGGTTCATTTCTGCTTGTGCTCACGCGCTGTTCATTTTGCAAGCTTGGCAGTGCGCTGTTTGGAGAATAAAAAAAATGCAGACTCTAAAATAAAAAAACGTGAATACATACACGCAAGGAGAGGCAGCTCTCTTGCAAGTAAAAACCCTGAACTAATTGTTTACCGCTTCACACATCAACTAATGTGGTCAATGTATTTCGGATCCCTTCTTCAAACGCAGCTGATCTTCGACATGCTTGATTCCGGCTCTGCTTCTTGTGAAGACGTCGCCGAAGATTGTTCACCTTCCGAGTCGCCAGTACAACAGGTTGAATCCAGGAACCTCGCAAGTGGCAGTTCCGAATGTGCCCGCAGGAAGAGAAGGCAACCGGCTGGCGACTTTCAAGAAAGGATGCTTGAGGAGCAGCGACGGCAGAGAGAGCAGTTTGCTGATGCGCACAAAATGGAAATGGATCTCCGTAAAGAGGGGCTCAAGTTGCAAGAGAAACTTGTAGATGCAATGTTGAAGTTTTTTAGTAAAAACTGACATGGTGTTCCACAATTGTTGCTGATTCTTGGGACTCTTGCGTTCAGTTCCTTCGCTTGTAATATTCCACAAGTGCTGTCCTGATGGCGGATGCATTTCCAATTTCAGCTTCTGTTCTGCGTGATGGCTGTGGAAATGTAGCATTGGACTGCTGCACCTCACTTAACCACTGTGGGTGGACACTGTCGTTGAAGTGCTCGCAAATGTTATTGAGCACGCAGCATGCTCGTATAGCCAAACGGGCATTGCCAACAGAACACTCCATTCTTTTCGCAATGAAACGGAACCGGGCCTTTAGCCTTCCGAATGCGTTTTCAACTATCCTCCTTGCTCCAGATAAATGACAGTTGAAATTCCTTTCAGCTTCACTGATGACAGTTCGGTGTCCAAATGGCTTCATGAGGTTTGGGGTTAGTGGAAATGCTTGATCGCATAATATTATCGGTGGGACTGCTGTGGTACCCACTGCGGCAACAGGTGCTTTGAAAAGGGGACTGTTGACAATCTTCGACAGCCGTGAAACACCAAACACATGTGCGTCGTGGCAGCGTCCTGGGGCACCGACATTGCAGTATCTGAATCGATACTTGTGGTCGACCAATGCTAGTAGGATAATACTGTGCCTGCAAGAAAAAACAAAGTGCAAAGTGAATAAAGGTTAGTGCAGCATGGCACTGCTGAGTTCACTGCCTTTAGTTACTGTGATGCGATTTTACAGTTTGCTTTTATTAATAGCTGTGAGTGCAGCTCGGATTACATTATTTCACATAATGCCACAACCGGTCGCTGTTAGCGTACTCTACATCGTATAGGAGTTGCAGTCCTGCGGAGAACTCTTTTCGTCGTCGCATTAAAATTGTCGCTGCTAAACACTGCAAGACTGCGAACCAAATTACGCGTTTTCTTAAGAGCTGCTGGTAAAATTGAATAACATTTTACTTAGCAATAAAATATGGGTCAGTCAGTTACTTTTTTTTACTACTATAAAAATGGGCCCAAACAGAACACTTACATGAAATAAGTTAAATCGTGGCCACTTACCAACCCTTGTAGTTGTAGTAGTCGGTGGCGTACTTCTTTGGAGGCGAAATAGGGAAATGGCAGCCATCAAGGGCACCGACAGCTTGAGGGAAATCGCACACGGCTTCGAACTCTTGGATGTGCCTAGGCATTTCCTCTTCAGTAATCATTCTGATCCAGTCACTTTCGAGCACAGAGACAACAGCTGCGCAAAACTCTCTGTAAATGACGTTGACGGATGAGCGCCCAACGCCGAAGAGGTTTGCCACAGTTCTATCTTCGGCAGAAGAGCACAATTTGTAGAGGCCAATGGCGACACGCTTTTCCGCAGTGATCGGGTCACGCATGTTGGTAACTTGTTTTTCGAGCACATGGCGCAGACTTTCCACGAGAAACCGGAACGTTGAGGGGTTCACTCGAAACGACTGCTTGAAGTTGTGGCCACCGAGGTGAGGCACAGTCTCCTCGAACCACTTTTCGTGGCGGATGAAAGCCCACGTCGATCGGTTGCAGACTCTCGTGGGAAGCGCCAAGGCATAAAATGTACACCCGTTGAGTAGCAACTGCCGCTTAATACGGTCTTTGACTGCCTTTGCGGCGTCTGCTTCGCTCTCTGCAGCAAGAATCCTTGCCAAAATGCATGCTATTTCGACTTTTTCCTTCGTGTCCGTGCAGTCCCCCATATTCTCGACCTCCATGTTGACTCCGATGTAAACAGTGGCCCAAGGTTGCTAGACGAACATGTAAAATTTGCTACTTCTGCGAAGACTCTTGAAGCTACCTTATTAAATCTTCTTTAATTTAACCTTTTCGAATAAACTGTATCTAAATTCACTAAAACAAGCATATTATAGTACGTTTCTAATTTCTATATTGAAATACGTTGGTTTATTCTAACTGGTTTTGTTTCAGAATCTAGCGCCATGCTTTCCATAGCGTGTTCGGAAGGAAACGATAAAAGGAGATCGCCCGCGCCGTGTGTCTGCAGCGCAACTCCTTTTAATTAGAGGTCTTTCAACTCGGTAAAGGACCGCTTAGGTAAAAGAGTTTTTGCGTGCTTGTGTGACAGAGGTATAAAACCCACGACTCAGTCAAACATGAGCATTTAGCACGCACAATGTTCCGCGGTTGCATTGTCACATATGGGCGAACGCCGTGCGATCGCGCCAACTGTGCGTCCAAAACATTTGGATGCCTCTGCTTTTGCCCTCGCGTGTTTGCAGGCACGCTCGGAACAGCAACAACGACAACAACAACAACTACAGCAACGACAACAACAACGACCGCAACGACGACCACAACAACGACAACGACAGCAACGACAACAACGACAAGATCAACAACGACAAGATCAACAACGACAAGAACTACGACAAGAACAATGACCATAGCGACAACAAGAACGACAACAACAACAAGAACAAAAATAACAAGAACAACGACTACGACAACAACAGCAACTAGGACAAGAAAAACGGCAGAGACCGTAGTGCCTGAAAACAAAACGCTCCCCGCATCTCTGCAAGTTCAGCGCTACCTTCAACACCCCCACCCCGATGCATCGGGAACCGTTACGCCTCGGACGCGGCGTAGCGGCCCCGCATTGGCCGCCCCCTCAGACTGCCGCTACGACCTGTATTCGTGCGTGCGTGCGTTCGTACGCGCGCCTACGTTGGCGAACACTCGCGGAGGAAGCGGACCCTGCGCTTCCAGCCAGTTTCGCCCGTCTCGCCGTCAGCATCATCACCGTCGTGACAGGCACGTCGTCCCCGGGACGTCCCGCTCGGTCCTCTCAGCACAACGGCGAGAAAAGAAAAAAAAAAACAGGACGAAAGAAGGCATGGACGCATGCGGGGTTAGACGAGGAAGACTGCACACAACCGGAAAGAAAAAAAAAAGTTAACAGCGAGAAGCGTTGTGTATATATGCTACGTCTGCTTATATAGTTCTGTTCAGCACGCTAAAAGCGTGCGTCGGACCGCTTGCGTTTTTACTCCCCACGCCGCACGTTTCTGTGTTTTGTCGTGGCTCGAGCGAACGCGGGACTCCTTGTCGTGCAGTGAAATATTGCGCTGCGCAGCGCGTTTCTACGCACACTTTACGGCGCCCAGAGCTCCGCTGTGAGATTTTAAAGTCTGGTACACAGCAGAGACGAAATACAAACTTATATAGGCTTTTGTATTTACGGATTGTACGGGCTTCTGGAATACGCCGGTCAGTCTCGCTTCGTCCGGAGGCTTGGTAAGGTTAGAAAACGCGCAAAGACAAAGATACTTGTCGCAACGCCCGGTGGGGAGGGCGCAGGATTAATTTTGGCAACCGAGGTTTTCTCTATATAGAGCGTGCACATAAGTGGAAGTATACGCACGTATGCGTTTTGCGTTTTTGTCTCAGCGGAATGCGGCCTCCGCGGCCGCGGGAGTCGAACCAACGACCTCGTGCTCGGGAGCAGAATGCCGTAGCCATGCGTAAAGCCACTGCGGCGGGCGACACAAAGCGTGTGTTCGGCACAAAGATCACAAACCTCACTGCTGACATTTATTGTTTATATTTATACTCCTGTTCCGTCGCGAACACTCGTACACTTTTAGACAAAGACACACCCCTTGGGGGTGTATATCTGCCATACAACGATAATCGTCATCTGCCTTGTTTGCGTTTCCTTTCTTGAAAACCTCGCGCCCGCTACTTTCTGGTCGGGAATGCTATGTCATGCTGATAACGCGTATGCTGCTCGTTGCTGGGAAGTATCGGGCTCGCAGCGTTAAAGGAAGGAAATTCGGACGAGACGGATGACGTTTATTGTTGCGTGGCAAGATACGACCCAAAGGGTGTAATTTTGTTTTAGAGTGTATATGTGTTCTTGTTGTCAATTAACTGCGACGAAATGGGATCTTTGGCTGCTGAACGGCCCGCTGTATCTGAGAATCGTGTAAAATAAATATAAATAGAAAAAGTGCAGAAGGAAAGAAATGTGGATCTAGAAATAAAAAGAATGGTTTTTTATGCGGGTTCGAGAGCACGTTTTGGAATCTGTGTGAAGCGAAACTGTAGTGAAGCCTGCAATTAATGCTGTAGAGGTATAACAGTGACGCGTACGCAGTGGTGAGCGAACTGAATTCTGGGGTTTCGCGTGCCAAAAAACAAACAAACAAACGTTTTCATTATACGAGGCACGCCGTATATAGTGGGGTGACTCCGGATTGATTCTGACCACCAGGGAATATTTAACGTCCCCCAATGCACGGAACACGGACGTTGTCGCATTTTCGTTCCCTCATCGACATGCGGGCGTCGCCGCGGCCGGGATTCGATCCCGCGACCTCGTGCTTAGCAGTGCAACACCATAGCCGCTAAGCCACGTGCCGCGGCGGGTCGCGTACAATTGTACTTATTTTCGTCGTATGCAACACGTATCTTTATGAAATGTATTTTTGTTAAAATTTATGCAATGTACCCGTGCATAGCTATGGCGAAATGCAAACGTAAAATTATGCGGATGCAATGCGAGACGTGGAAGCAGCGATATGTCACGATGTCAGAAAGAAAGCTGTGCTTATGTAAGCTTCACGTATCACAATCGCGTAGAAGAGCTCTTGTTGCTGCGGCGAGGTGTTCTCGGCGAAGAAAAAATAAGGAATAAAACTGCACGATCACGACTATGTCGCTGTCGACACTTCATACCAGCAGATGGATGTACGGGGTGATCGTCTTATAAGTTTTCCGGAATTTTTTAAAAAATCGCTTGTGGCGGACACAATCATTTTTGTCCTTGAGCTGGAATATGCGGAGAGGCGGACATTACTAGCGCGAGAAATCGAAACACACATTCTACTAGTTTGCGAAAAAATGCGCTAATTGACTTCCTGACGGATCACTTTGTGGCACGTATTGCAATCTACGAATTGTAGCGGGTGTGCTACAATTATAGCACGCTTCAAAGGAGATGCCAATAAATCGTCTTCGTCTTACATCTACGTTTCCAGCGACCCGGTATACTGTAAAGGGTAATACGCATATACGGAAAAGTTAAAGGGGCTCTCTACGAAGTTTTCTGGAGAAGTGAAGAAGAGGCTTTGTGAGGAATCTTCGGAGAGTTTAGCCTGCGCCCTATACATCTGTACGTAAAGGTGATTCGAAGTGTTCTCCCACGACAGTTCAGGTTCTGTGCGCCGGCCTTTACAGTGCTTGCTGCACAGTACTTCGCCACGGAGGCGCAGATCTGGAGGCGCTGACTCGGCTCTGCGCGCCGCTTCCGTGACAGGCCGTCTTTTTCGACTGGACAGCTCTGACCCCGTCCGCCTATCGTATACACGAGGCGTATGCGCGGCGCCAGGGCCAGGATATGAGAAGCGTCGCGGCGCCCTCTCGCTGTGTTTATACCATTACGGTGTACACACATACCGTATATTTCGCGCTGGTCCCCTCTGTCTATTGAGGTTTTAGGGTAACACCTCTACGCCGTCCTGGTTTTTTTCTTTCTTTCCTAAATGCGGGCCTCGTCCACGAACGTGGCTGTGTCCGAACGCTGTGTATATCATATGCTATCTGCGCTTGCCAGTCCGCATATGAAAGCATATGTGTTATCCAGAGGTGCGTGAGTGCGAGTGTGTACACTTGTCACACATGCGGATTTATGCACGAAAGCCGCTGTCTTCGTGCACCCAGTCTGCGTGTACATGGGCTAAGTGTGTGTGCATGTGCGGACTTGCGTACTGTGTAGGCATAGTCAGACTACGGAGCTGTGCAGGCTTTGAATATGTCGAAAATTTTGAAGTCAGCCCCTTGTATGTGTAATTTATGTGGTCCCTTATTTATAATACGCTGTGATTCAGCTATATGGAAGAGCATATATATAGACTGGAATATCGTAGACTGGTAAGACCGCCGGCTACGGAACAGCGCAGTATACATAAATGTGTGGTAGCCTACGGAAGAACGTAGCCTATGGAAGAGCGTGGTATGTATAAGAGTGGTATACTATGTAGGAATGGTAGACTATGTAGGAGTGGTAGACATTGTAGGAGTGGTAGACGATTAAAGAGCGTAGACTGGTAAAGAACGTCATACTATCAAGGAGCGGTAGGCTAGTGAAGAGTATCGACTATTGAAGAGTATCGGCTATTGAATAGTAGTGGCTATTGAAGAGCGTCGACAATGTAACAGCGTCGACAATGTAACAGCGTCGATAATGCAAGAGCGTTGACAACGTAAGAGTGTCGACTATTTAAGAGCGTAGAGTATTTAAGAGCGTCCATGATGTAGGCGCGTCAACTATTAAAGAGCGTCGATTGTGTAAGAGTGTCGACTATGTAAGGGCGTCGACTATGTAAAGGCGTCGGCTATTTAAGAGCGTCGACTATCGAAGAGCGTCGTCTATTGAAGAGCGTCGACTATGTAAGGGCGTCGACTATGTAAAGGCGTCGGCTATTTAAGAGCGTCGACTATCGAAGAGCGTCGTCTATTGAAGAGCGTCGACTATGTAAGGGCGCCACGGCGGCCGCATTTCGTTGGGGGCGAAATGTGAAAACACCCGTGTACTTAGATTTAGGTGCACATTAAAAAACCCTAGGCGGTCGAAATTTTCGGAGTCCTCCTCTACGGCGTGCCTCATAATCAGAAAGTGGTTTTGGCTCGTAAAACCCCATAATTTTTTTTACTATCTAAGGGCGTCGACTATGTGTGGCCGTTGACTATTTAAGAGCGTCGACTATGTATGGCCGTTGACTATTTAAGAACGTCGTCTATGTAAGGGCGTCGCCTATGGAAGAGCTTAGACTATAAAAATGCGGCAGCCTGTGGAATACCGTAGACTGCGTAAGAGCGGTAGACTACGGAAGAGCGGTAGACTACGGAAGAGCGGTAGACTATGGAAGGAAGCATGCTATGTAGAAGAGTCTACCACGGAAGAGCGAATACTATGTAGAAACGTATACCACGGAAGAGCGAATACTATGTAGAAACGTATACCACGGAAGAGCGAATACTACGAAAATGCGGTAGCCTATGGAAGAGCGTTAGATCATACGGAAGGTTTGTAGACTATGCAAGAGCGTTGAGTATGAAAATGCGGTAGCCTGTGGAAAAGTGTAGAATGTGTAAGAGCGGTATAGACTACGGAAGAGCGGTAGACTGTATAAAAGAACTTATAATACGTAGACGCGTCTACCAAGCAAGAGCGAATATTATGAAAATGCGGTAGCTTATGGAAGAGCGTATACTGTGTAAGAGCAGTAGACTGTGTAAAAGGGCTACACTATGAAGATATCGTAGGCTACGGACTTAATTAGAGGTAGACTTTATTGAGAAGTGTATACTATGTAAAGGTGTCTACCACAGAAGAGTGAGTACTATGAAAATGCAGTAGCCTATATAAGAGTCTAGACTGTGTAAGAGCGGTAGACTATATGGAAGAGCGGTAGGTCATGAAAATGCGGTAGCCTGTGGAAGAGCGGTACACTATATGGAAGAGCATAGACTATATGTAAGAGCGTCTACCACTGAAGAGCGAATAATATGCGGTATAGCCTACGGAAGAGAGTAGATCTGTGTAAGAGCGGTAGACTAGGGAAATGCGGTAGCATATATGGAAGAGCGTAGACAGTTTAAGCGCAGTATACTATATATGAGCGAGAGATAGACTATGGAAGAGCATAGACTGAAAACGCAGTAGCCTATAGAACTGTGTAAAAGTCGTAGACTATGTAAGTGTGGTAGACTATGCGGAAGAGCGATAGAAATTGCGGAAGGGGAATTGTGAAAAAACTGGAATCGCGGTAAAGTTGAATTTTCTCGAAACCTGGGCACATAAACCCGGAATTCGACGTTTCAATTTGCATAGTAGAGTTCTTGCGACCTACGTAGTGATCCATTAAATTAGAGGCGCCGTGCCTTAGCGGAACAGAAGTTCACATTTGCCGTGGAACCCGTGTCCCGTAGACCTTCGTGGCCAACTTGTACACGGATGCCGACTATGCGCGGGATCTGTCCTCCCATATTCCTAACTACGACTTGGCTGTTGCCCGGGGTCATGTCGTCGAAATTGCGGATGTTTTGTAAAGCCCCGTGCGCTGTCTCTCTTTGACAACAACACCATCAACGATTACTGCCGATGCAGTGAACGAAGGACCACGTGCATTGTCGACGTTGACTTTGCCGATACGTCGTGTCTAAGCAAATTCTTCATCACAGCTCGCACTTTGTGCCTGCTTGCAGTCTGCGTGTGTGTGTGCGTGCCCATTGATGTATACGCTCGTGGTGCAGGCTGTAGTGAGGAAAATGCGGAGCACGGTGAAGGAAAGAGTCCTCGCTGCACGTTGCGCGATGATTACTCGTGTAGTGAAGGCGTAGCCAGTTATAGTGGGCCGCACTTCGCGCGTTGTGTGCCGTGTCAAACAGACGGGTGGACGCGTGTGGCGGTGACGCGAGCTTTGCGTGTACTCCATTCCGATGTTGAGTGTATGTGCCGGCAAACTGCGCGGAAGGTGCGGCATTCGAAAGCGAGGTCAGCGACCTTGTTTTGTCTGTATACTGCCCGCGAGTAAGCGCCTTGTACGCACTTGCTCTACGGCGTGCATACGTGTTTAAATAAATGTGCGGAGACGCGTGTGGAAATTGTAGTTGTGGCTTCGCTAACTTATCCTCCAGGAGCCAATACCTATAGCTGTCTGTCTCATCTTGCTGGCCTTGTCTGTCCGAGGACTTGTGCCTGGGCAGAGCAACTACGGGTGGTCGAAGTCCGCCGTAAACAACTGGAGCAGCACACTTGAGACAGTTCACAGGGTCTTCAAGTGTTGCGTAAGTTTGCGCGGTTTCCTTGTCCATCTGTCGGTTTGATGACCCAAAGCCACGACGCGCAAATGTAGCGGTTTACGGAGGGCGTGCAAGCGGATTGACATGCGAGTCGGGGCTTCCGCCATTCGGTTCGCGGAAGCAGTGCCGTGACTCTGAAGTCAACCCATCGCCGCTGGACCGCACCCATACCGAGACGTTCCGCGAACGGACCAGATACCCCAACGTGCGTTGAAGTGTCTTCCTCTGGGGAAACTGTGCCTTGCGAGGTTGTGAGACAAGAGGGGGGTGGGGGCATTGAACTGCGATTGGTTTCCTGTGACGGCGTCGAGATATCGGGACTCCGGATAGTGCCGGCCCTGGAGCCCCCGTTGTCTGCACACTGCGCGCACCGCCGTGTGATTGGACGAACGATAGGGCGAGGGCAATGTCGGGGATCCTCTTTAAATACTTGCAGGGCCGCTGGAAGGGGATTTGGTGGACATTCGGCTGAGAAGACGAAAATTGTAACATCGTTGTAACTTTGACTCGTAGTCTTCTAGATGTCTGTGCAAATAGTTTCCATTCTATCGCACGCATATTGCGTCTTAACGAACAGTTAACCTCTTGTGATCAGCGTCACAGCCTTGCCTAGTGTAACGCGACTTCGCGACATCCACAACACCTTGCTTCATGATTAACGGCAACAGTGCCACTACAAATATAGCTGATGTTTAAATTGCTGACTTCAAGTTTCCCTCACTTATTCTGAGGCGAATATCCACTAGGCCTGTAGCGTTAGATTAACTAAATTATGCAGTTTTACGTGTCAAAACCACGATCTGATTATGAGGCACGCCGTAGTGGTAATCCCGAATAATTAGGACCACTTGGAGTTCTTTAACGCGCACCTAAATCTAAGTACACGGGTGTTTTCTCGCGTTTCGCCCCCATCGAAATGCGGCCGCCGTGGTCGGGATTAAGAAGGCAGGAGAGGCCCCGCCCATGCGACCGAAGCGCCGCAGCCGATTGCCTCCGCGACTAAAAAAATAGTCCCGCTGACGCGGCTCAGCCCAATTCAGTGCGCTGGCTGCCATGTTCTCCGCCGGCGAGGTCACCGGCCGTCCGGCTCATGACGTCAGCCTAGAGTGCGTACTCATTGGTGGAGGCTGGTGTGCATCAACCTTTGAGGGGCAAAGGCCGCTGCCTTCTAAAGTTGTACCCGGCTATGTGTTGTATGCCGAAATTAGGTAATTTGCAGGCGCACGAAATTGATTCAGCTGTCGCAAGATCGACAGTCGTAGATCGGTGACGTGAAGGCCTTTGTTCTGCAGTGAACATAAATTAGGCTACTGCTGCTGCTTATGATGATGGTGATAATGATTGTGATGAAAGAGAGCCAGGGAATGACTTGATGTACGCATGCGCGAGTGCTTGTTTGCGAAGCGCGGTATTTTCTAGGTGTACGTATTTCGGTTGCAAATTAGCCCTCGTGTTGCTGTCCGTACTTCACTAACCTCTATTTCGGCGCTACTTCATATTTGACAGTGCTGCACCAAGTGGCCTATATACTCCACAGTGCGCTTCCAGCGTACTTTGGGTTGTATGATTTCGTTTTGTGTTCGTTAGCAGTCGATCTGCGGAGATACGCCGCGAGAACTCCTCAGCTATAATTCCTAAATTGCAATACATGTGCCGGAAAGTCAATAATTAATAAGTTAAGTAGTGATCTTATTTAATTAGTCAACTACGCATTTCGATTTCTCGTGCAAGTAACGTCCGCCGCTTCGATCGACTCAGCTCCAGGACTACAATTACGCTGTCGGCCATAAGCGATTCTTAAATATTCTGCATGATCAAGAAAAAAAAGAAAAAGGAAACGACAACGTATATATCGGTCCTAGAGAGCTCCCACGCGAGTCCTATATTACCCCTGCACTCAGCGAGATGGATCCTATATAGGTCCTTTAGTCGGGCATGCCGGTCCTATACACTAAGCGATATGTGTCCTATATTCAGGCACACGAGTCCTGTATGGGCCTAACGGTCCTATGTATCAGCCATATAGTTACTATATAGTTCCTATATAGTTCCTATTTTAATCCTTTATGAATTCGTATCGGTCCTGTATGAAAACATATAGGTCCTGTATGAAAGCATATAGGTCCTGTATAAAATAGTGTGGGTCCTATACGAAATCGCACAGGTTTTTTTTTCTCAGTAGGGCTAACTTATGCACCACAGCTTCCATCTTTCAGCCAAACTGCAGCACGCCTCTCCCTCCCCCCTCTCGCCCCCTACGCTGCTCTCTTTTCTTCTCTTCTCTTCTTCCTTCGGTAGCTTCGAACTATGTGCGACCGGGCGGCAACTGGGTTGCATCCGTGTCAAGGAGAGAACGGTGCGGACGTCCCGGCGGTGACGACGTGTAGGCGACAGGACCGATTCTAACGGCGGCGCGTGTTTTACATTTTCTTTTTGCTTATCAGCTTCTTCTTCCTTGTATAGATTTGCACTTTAGTAGGTCGCTCTTGCTGACTAGTTGGTTGCACTTTCCCCTGGTGGGGGCGAGCTCGGGAAAAGCGACTCGTTTATTAACGCGCTGCTTTTGCAGGTATAATTTACGCGTTGTTGAGTTCTCCAGGGTAGCGTACCCCACCGCTGCCGATCAGTTGTTGCGACGCCTGTTTATCGATCTGAAGTGAAGGCGCTAAAATGACGGTGGACGAAGGAACACACACACACAGGGCGCCTCTGTGCGTGTGTGTTTATCGTTTATCGAAGCTCGACCGACGTTACTATTGGGTAGCGGGGCGTTGTCGGCGGGCTGCAAGCATCCGGTAGACCATACCGACCAGGCAAGGACGAGACGACTTCTAGTGCGAAACTTGCACGGTTTATTCAGCGGTTGGTGAAAGATGAGAAGAGAATGAAGTGAAAAAGTACATTGAGGCGCCCTTTAAATAGGCCCACTAAAGTCGTAGGCGGGATCTTGCTCACGTCAACGTCGCGTGACAGGCGCTGAGTCTGGTTGTGAATGGGCAGCTGATCGCTCCTCCCCGATGAGCTTGCACGGCCCCGCCTCCGCAGGTGGCAACCCTGGTGCCTGGTCGGGGATTGGGCTGCTTATTCATGCCTCCCAGATGAGGTGGTACGGGCTTGCTACCTCTGGCGGCAACCCGCGGGGCCTGTTTGGTTCGCGCAAAGCGTGTTTGATTGGGGATGGGCGTTTGATCAATTCTTCTAGGCGACGTTGGTTCGCGAAAGTTCTCCTGTAGAGCTTGACAGTTCGTGGAAAGGGCCCCTCTAAAGTCGCGCATACGCAAAGGGGCCTGTAAGCACTGCGGGGCGCCAGCCAGACCGGCAACCCCTCGAGACAACCACAACAAATCGGGGATAAACCCTTCGTTTCGATGAGGCATGGTGGTCGAGCATCCTTCTTGCACGGGGTGCTACACGCCAACCGTAACAGCGTTAGCACACGTGGCCAAGACAGTGCCGTGTGGTCCTCCTATAAAACGAGGTCTTCGGTCCCCCTCTTCCGTTTTTCCGTCCGCTGCCTCGTTTCGCACTGTTTAACCCTGTGTCATAACCGCCTCTACATATACAGCGAAAAAAAAAAAAAACATGCTGATGCCAGTTAGAGGAGTTAAAAGGTGTACAGAAAAAAGATGTGTGTATCGCAACTTTTAAATGCAAGTTGCGACAAAATGCTATCGTACCCAACCACTGCCCCGCAAAGCGCAGACAGCGAGCTGATATCATCATCATAACCACCACCACCACCACCACCACCACCATATTCATCATCATTATTTTT
The DNA here is from genome assembly GCF_023375885.2 of Dermacentor andersoni. NCBI lineage: Eukaryota > Metazoa > Arthropoda > Arachnida > Ixodida > Ixodidae > Dermacentor > Dermacentor andersoni. The sequence goes on from NC_092820.1 coordinate 146,764,864, forward strand.
ATGCCCACTGCAGGGTGTAGGCCTCTAGCAGCTGTCCCCAATCACTCCTGTCTGGTGTCATTTGACTGCGTTGCCTACAAATTTTATTGTTTCATCACACCATGTGTAGTTCTCTGCCGTCTCTTCCTTTGGCACCCACTTTGTCATTTGTAACGCAGCACCGCTTATCTGCTCCGTACGCGGCACACTGCCTGCCCAACTCCGTTTCTTACGGCCTGCTAATATGAAATTGAAGCTCCCTAATCCATAGCGCCTTCTTCCTGTCTCTAATTCAAAAAAATATTTTTCTATTTTTTTTTACAGTGGAACTGTGAGCCTGTAGGTGGTCGGCATTTTTCGCGGCGCTTCCTCGCGGGGAAAGAAAACCTTTCAGTGGTTAAAAAAAAAAAAAATATTGAAGTGGAAAGTGCATACATTCTTTGGTACCACGCATACAACATACGGCGCCGCATTCGTTTCAACAAAGAACAAGCATCAAAACCTCGCCATTGATGATAATGCGCTCCTGCTAACAATGCGAAGCAAGTACGTGGCGCTCCGCGCGCATATGTCTACCGGCGGAGATTACTGTTGCGCAAGCGACTTGCGGAGTGACGTCACTAGCCTTTCATATATAAAGTAACCAGCCTAGCAACTGATTTCATTGTTGTTGCAGCACTGCACTTGGTAGTAGGCAACGTGTGGTTAGCACGGCCGAGGAGCAGCGTGAATACGAAGAGCGGCCGGCAAAGGGAGAAAGAAACTGCAGTACGACCAGCGGGCCTCGTGCTGCCAAAATTAACGTAATTCCCAATCCTCTACATTACCATTGCTACCGTTATCCTGAAGCAATAAAGCATTGCATACTCCCCTCAGCAGTTGCAGTGTGGTTTTCATTAGCTTCGCTGGACATCCACTTTCGCAGGGCTGGATATATATATATATATATATATATATATATATATATATATATATATATATATATATATATATATATATATATATATATATATATATATATATTACTAGTTGCGCTGTCCTTGGATTAATCTTGAGCTCATTTGTTATCCTTCAAGTTACTGTCCCATATGTTAGTACTGGCAGAACGCAATGATTGTAAACTCTTCCAGGATAACGGTAGCGAGCTGGGCATATACTTCTTGCCTGTTATCACGCAAGCCATATTTATTGACAAAGGAAAACATAAAACAGAGAGAGAGAGAGAGCACATAGAAACTTGGAAACTTGTTTGACGTACTACGCTCTTGTTTGACGTTCAGCTGGTTTTTGCCGATAGCGCACGAAACCGTGCGCACTTATCTGTTATTTCTCTTTTCGATTGCACCTTTTGTCATGTCTGGACATATGAAAGAAATGACATCGACCACACTAGGCTTACCTCAATTCGCGGGAGAGATCAAAAACGAAACAAAGAAAACGAAGATCGCTCAAACAAAGGGACACTACGTCGATGCATCTACCGCACCGGTGCGCCTATAGTCGCGTATTACACAAGCACTCGTAGATTACGGCGGACACCCCGTGCTTTCTTTGTTTTATGTCGTTTCGCGTAACAAACGCAGCCGCTTTTTTTTCTTTCTTTTCTTCCACCTCCATCCCTCCCTCCCCCCTCCTTATAACCCTTGTCCTAGCACACACTGATGGCCATTCGTCACAGTCACTCGTCTCTGACCGCCGCAACAAAGCCTCGGAGAAGGAGGGGAGACGCGTGCACGCTTTGTGTGTACGACAGCGTGTATTACGCGCGAGAGCAGCGTGTGAGCATGCGTTGTTTCGGGCGGCGAATGTGTGTACGTCGATTCGTGTATATAACTCGACGGTGCGTATAAATGCGCACCACGCTACTACTACTACTACGCGACAGGAATGCATAATAGATTGATATATCCGCGTTTGTGTTATCCGTCACGGGGGAATTCCGCGGTGAGTATTGGAGGGGGGGGGGGGGGGGGGGGCATGCTGCGGCAGGCGCGCATGTCGTGGGTCGGGTTGTGTCCCAATTTGTTTCTCGTATAACGGCGTCCGGCTTGCGTTGATCGATGGGGTGCTTTACGTGTCCCCGAAGGCAACGATCGCATATGGGTTAGGGGGGGGGGGGGGGTAGGGATATATGCTCGTTGGTTCTTCTGACCGCGCTGTGTATAGCCGCTTCGGTTGCTCGGGTGCCGTGTCGGTATTCAGCTGAGCGCGTGGTCGCGGGTTCGTGAGCCGTTCTTCGTAGCGCAACGTTAAAGGAACACTGAAGGAGAAAAAGAAACATTGTTTCACGTCTATCATAGTAAATTACCACTTCTGAAAAACACACACACACACACACACACACACACACACGCACGCACGCACGCACGCACGCACACACACACACACACACACACACACACACACACACACACACACACACACACACGCACACGCACACGCACGCACGCACACGCACACGCACACGCACGCACGCACACGCACACGCACACACACGCAGAGAGAGAGAGAGAGAGAGACAGAGAGACACAGACACACACAGAGACACACAGAGACACAGACACACAGAGAGACACACAGAGACACAGACACACAGAGAGACACAGAGACAGACACACACAGAGACACAGACACAGACACACAGAGAGACACAGACACAGAGACAGACAGACAGAAGTCACTCTTACTGTGGGAAGGAGGCCTAGTTTAAGCCAGAAATGATGCAAGAGCGGACTGGTGGCGACGCCACCTTGAAGTTCGCGCACCGGCTCGGCGTGACGTCACAAATTTCGACGATCGTCTGCCGGGGCGCAGTTACGTAATTCCCTGTCGGCAAATATGGGGGGACTACGTTGCGTTCTGATGGAGCCAAATGTTGAACTTGGTCAAGCTCCGAGTACGTTTAACGATTGACGACGACCCGAACAGGAAGGTGTTGGATCGAAATTTGTGACGTCACGCGGACTTATACCGGCGCTTGGTTTTCGGCGCTAAGTTCGAGAAACGGAACTGCGACCTTCTTTTTTTTTTTCTCTCTCTCGCAGTAATCGTAACCGCATGCCGTGAAGTTGTCGAAAACGGTGTTTCGAAAGAGCAATTTATCAGTCCCGACTGATTTGATCTTTACTGGCGCCTCTTTAGAAGGGTCTTTAAGGGGATGCGCGTCAGCGCTCTTCAGCCCTCGTTTGTTTTTCTTCGTCGCCTCGGCTGGATACGCTCGTTCGGACACGCCTGCACGACCCGCAAATGCGCCGAATCACTTCGGTTCCGCGACGCCTTCGGGCGTCGCCACGAGCGACAACCCCGCGCGTTTCGTCGGCAAGTGTGGAGCGGCGTGCGCGACTCAAGGCCAGCCCTGTGATGAGGACGTCTACGCGATGCAGATCAGCGCCGGCTATAGGCGCGCTGCCGCTGCGGCCTGCCCGACCCAAAACGCGCCACGCGAGGCCACGCCCGGCGGCTTCGGCCGCGGTGGCCGGCGTAGCGTGTCCACATCTCGCGGCACCATCGGCTCGTGTTCGGGGGCCCACTTCGCGCCTCCGAGGCCTCGGTACAGGTGTTGCTGCGCCGTTTATGAAATGAAGTACTTGATACGTTGGGGAGCCGCTACTCATGTGAGCCGTTAACACTTTCCACTTCAGTGATTCGCGTACGAATATTAGAGAGAGAGAGAGAGAGAGAGAGAGAGAGAGAGAGAGAGAGACTTTGCGCCTCCGAGGCTGTACAGGTGTCGCTGCGCCATTATGAATAAGGGAGCTACTACTCATCCGAACGGTTAACAGTTTCCACTTCAGTGATTCGCGTACCAAAATCAGAGAAGAGAGAGAGAGAGAATATCGGAGAACGGCCAGTGGGCCTCAGCTCTGCTTGCCGAGTCGCACTGCACAAAGCGCGCAGACGTCGACAGCGCGAGAATCACCCGGCCTTTCTCTTTTTTTTTTTTTTTTACACGGACTTCTGAACGGTGGCTACAGATCGCCACCCATGTATACGTAGGCTCGCAGGCTCTCTTCCATACGCCTTTTGCACATATTTCAATCGCGCTTCGCACGAGGAGGGGGCCGGGGTGGGGGGGGGGGGGGGTGACGGAGGTGCTCTGTAGCGGTGCGACTGTCGGCCCCAGAGTCGGCTGTTTTTCTCCGAAACGTGACTGTCGGTCGGCAATGCCAATTGCGCATGTGCTCGATGTTGTGCCGTATGGACAACTATGCGCTCTCCCTGATATTTCACAAATGCACGTCCCTGCGTCGCCAAGGTTTTGGCCTCCGAGCGCAATTTGTGGAGCCTGCTGCCCGAGGCGTGCCAATGGGTGGCACAAGAATCCTCGTATAGTCTGTGGCCGTGTTTCACACAATTCTGGTTCATTATTGAAAAGTCTAAAAAGAACGACATCCTGCTTACAGCACATTGAGTTTCCAGCAGTAGAAAAAAAAATGAGCCTTCGATTCATTGCCAAAAGCTCCAGTGGGATCTTTTTTTTTTTTCTTCATTTACCCTGTCTTTTTTCCTTCAGATGCACATCATATGAAATATTCGTTTCATTCGATCCACCGTACACGATTAGTATTCTCATATTAACAAGCGCCTCCAACAGGCTTCCAATAACATCCGGCAAGACGTACGCCGAGCTTCCATCAAGTTTCCTGCACAGATTATCATAGCTTCCAAAAGTTTTCTACGATTTGGCGTTGCTTTGTTGAGGAGGCAGACTGCAGCTTCTTCTCTTGTTCATCGTAATTTGCCTGTGTTTTCCGCTTCTCGATCTACATTTCTTTAGAGCACTGGATTAATTTGCGTTGACAGAAACTTCGTTCTGTTAGGTAATTTCGACTGTGTTAATAACTCTCAGCGCTTCTGTGTATGCCTTTGGCTAGATCAAGATAGCTTGTGGGCAGTGACAATCACCTGTCTTGGGGGGGGGGGGGGGGGGCTTCCTTTGGTGACAGTCTTTGTGATATTTGTTCTTTGTTCTCTTGGTGATGAACTTATTTCTACTTGCCGTTGTTTTTATACCTGCCGGGTTGCTTTCTACCATGCTGTTGTTTCGGCCTGGGCTTTTGAATTTTTCTGTTATTATTTCTACTTGCGATATCCTATCTTTTTTATTGAGATATAGCTTGCTCTCAATTGTCATGTGCTGTTCTTTTTTCCTACATATTTTTGTATTACCAACTATCTTTGCACCTTCGTGCTACCCACTACGTATTTTTAGTGCTACCCACTCCTGCTCAGGGTCCGATAATCAGGCTGGCAGTACGAAATGAAACGAATAAATAAAATTAAGATATAGTACAACGATAAAAAATTACAGGCTAAGCGCGACTAATCACTCTTTCACGACAAATTTGAAGTGGTAATATTAGGTTAAAACAAGAATGTTGTTCGAAGACAAAGTGACAACTAGCTGGACAAACATCTTTAGGCGCGCTGCGCGAAGACGCTAGCACCAGATTTCCCTCTCATATGTATATTGATAAGAAACTATGCCCTTGGCATGACCTCCGAGATTGCACCGACGCAAGGTGCGCTGGCATGATCTCGGAGGCTGCGCCTTTGGTGGCCGTGCTTATCCATAGAGTAATACTAACTCTACGGGCTCATAGACGTACTAGTGGCTCTGTTAAAGAAAAAAAATCGAGGCCATTCCGCCATGCGAAGGTGGATGGCCGGCGGAGCTGTAAACGTCGTGGTGAGAAAACTTGTAACGACTTTATTGCATCACTCGTTCTCACTTAGTAACGACGGTCACAGTGACTTTGTGGTCGCTATGATGCACACTGATCGGCATGCTCGCAGCTGCAAACACATTATTTGATAATGTCAAATCGATGCACGTACGCGGCTGGGTGGTCGCTTGGGCCGGATCGGTGTGGCGCGTCGCAAGCGAATATGTATGCAACACGAAACTCATAAACCACTGCCTTTTCGGTCCCGACACATCCACATTGAAATCATGGACAACGACAACAGGGGTAGTGTCATCGCAGCTAATTCACGCAAAGTGAGCAGCCATGAACCTTACGGGACTATGAGTCATTGCATTTTTTGCTTACTTGCGGGGGTATGAGCCATTGCTCAAGAGGGTATGAGCCATTGATGATGAGTTTTCGGCACGCTGTTCTGTATGTTGTATGCGTGATTAGAAATAATGCAAACACTGTTCGCTTCACTCTGTTGAGCGCTTGTAGCCTCTGTCTTACGGTGCTACGAGCCATTGTACTATTTGCTTGCTTACGGGGGTATGAGCCATTGATGACTACAGTTTTTGTGTGCGGGCACGAAAACTCTATGGTGCCCTAGCCATATACAGCCCCGCTGTAAAATAACGCACGAATATAGAGCGCACCTGCAAAATTTTTGTCCTCTGGAAAGTCTACAATCGCACGGCTTTGCAGCAGATCATTTCCGGTTGCTAACGGTGCCACGGTCTCTGCACACCTGTGCAGTGCGTCGACATACATTGCTTCAGTCGGTACCTTGAGGTAGCGCCAGCAAAGTAAGAGCCAGACACTCTGTGGAGTAGTAAGTAGCCTTCGGCGGTTCAGGTTCATTCACACCGTCACATCGTGCTCATCATTAGTATGTATTTATTTTTCTCTTTCTGCCCTTTCTTTTTTCTCCAATGCTGAGTAACAGGTCAGAACTCTTGATTCGGGCAGACCTCTCAGCTATTTCTCCCGCAATAAATGTCTCTCTATATCCTTCAGCAGCGGAACGGACTGTACGGACATTTTTTTTTCTTACCTCGGTCAATGTGATCGACCGCGAAAACGGGCACCCCGGAACGAGTGGTATCTATCGTGCGCGTGGTGCCGCACCGGGTGTAACGCCGCGCCCGCACTGGTCACCGCGGTGTTCTGTCGGTCACGACGTGTGTCCATCTCTCCGATGAATAATATCGCTCGACGCGTGATGCCGTGGCGGCGGCCGAATGTGCAGTGATGCGTGACTGCGATTGGCGTGTGGCGGCGGCGGCACGGTGTAAATGATCGAAATGCGCGCAACCATGACAACGCGCGCGCCGTGCTTTGCGATTTTCGAGGTCCCCGAGAGTCGCTCGACTTTGACGGCGAAGCCGGAGCCTGGTGGGAGGAGTTGGCGAACAGCGAAACGACACGGAAAAAAACAGTAACAAAGAAAGAAAGAAAGAAAGAAAGAAAGAAATGCAACGGAGGTGAAAGAAAAAAAGGGGCGAGAGCATGGCTGTGTCAACGATCGAGTCAGTTCCCTTTGTTTGGCAGCGGGTGCCCTTCGGTGTTTTTTTTTTTTTTCGGACTGCGACCGTCCGGCGGTCATTGACCCCCGGTAGAGCCCGTCCTCTGCGACCACCCCCGATGTTCCTGTTTTCACGGTTCTGTAGTGCAGTATGTATGTATACGCCGCGGCTTCCTTCCTTCCTTTAGCCGTATCGCGCATTGTGTCGTCGAACTCTTGCCGTTCGGGAATTGGCCCACGGTAGTGATCGACTGGTTCCTCGGGAGTGGGAAATTCAACCGTTGACAAACCGGGGTGAAGCGAGGCCCGTAATGCCACATTTAGAAGTGCCCGTTTGTTTGTGTTTCGTCATAATAGAGAACTTTAGCTTAGGGGTCGCAAGTTGCTTGCGCACGCAAGAACTAGGGGGGCCGGTACTGCGCATGCGCAGACCCGTACGTAGGGGCCTGCGCATGCGCAGTACCGTCGCCCTTAGTTCTTGCGTGCGCAAGTCGCTTGCGTCCGCTAAACTAAAACTCTCTAATGTCTGTTTCCTTGCGGCCGTCGCTTTCACGGTGTACAGAAACGGGTCTGCTGTCAGGCTCGTGTATACGGTGACCCGAGACAAAGTACAGCGCCGGGGCACTGTTGAAAGGAAAACCTAACCTGTAACGATGCAACTGGAACGTTTCTTCGGCTGTAACACCGCGAAGAAGTCGCCGATTTTGTCAGTTGAGCTCGATTTGGCACACGAAAATTAGTTTGTTGGCTTTTATGTCGTACGTAATGTCAGTGAACGTGGGAGGACGAGTAAGGCCGACATTATAATATGCTTGGCCTGTGTAGGATTCGTGTCGTGAAAGCACGTTGATTTTTCTCAAAGAAGGTGTCCTAAACAGGGTGGTCAGGTTTGTCCTGGCCCGGTATCGAAGAACGGAGAGCCGTCACCATGATGAAGTAAGATTTGAGTTAGCAACTACTGTCTTTGAGACGAATAAAATTGATGATAAAGCCCTTTTTCTAGATATTCAACGCTAAACTTGGGATTGAGACACACATACTACATGAAAGAACCATTTTACATTTCCAAACAAACTGATTATGTCCTAAAAAAACACACATGAATACCGGCCCAGTATGCGCCTGTTCGATGACTCCTTTTTTTCCCCCTAAGAGCATCGCGGAATGGAACAAGCTGCCTGATGTGGAAGTGTGTTTTGAAAACGTAGACTTGTTCGTATGCATGATGTAACCTATACTGCTGCAATGCCTGCGGGAAATTTCGAAGGAATTCTTGAATAAAGACAAAGTATAAAAGAAATAACTGAGTATTCCATGTATTTATGTTACAGTACACCATGCTGTACATTAATACACCCGAGGACAACTTTCGGCAGGGTTAGTTAGTACGTGTGTCTCACGGAGCCATTTTCAACGTAATGAGACAAAACATAAGAGCCTAGAACACGGTTTATGTTTGTAGTGGAAGGTCCATTTTCATTGTTTGTGATTGTGTTTTGCTGCGCGATTTCTGTTACGAGCTCCTTTCGTCACTGGAAATGATGTTTTCGCTGTAGTCTGCGTGCGTTGCTTCAGTCGTCGTCATATAATTAACCTTCGTAGGAAGAAGTAGGAGGCTGTGGTAGTGCTAGATATACAGTTTGGCCGCGGCCGGAGAACAAATTGCGGTGCACTTTGCAAGCTCATTAAATCGTCCAGCAGCTTGCTTTGCTATAGCGGTGTCGCGTCTGTTGCGATATCGCTTTTTGTAACGTGTTCTTTTATTATCTTTACTTTCTTTTTTTCACATCGTATTTCTTTTAATGCGGATAACATTATTTCCATTGTCAGACCAGTTTTCGACCATCTAGCTATACCGCCAAACGCACGGGTCGTTCCCGAAGATTGTGCAGTCTAAATATGTGGTCCGACCCCCAAGGTTGTGGAGTCTAAAACAACAACAACAACAAACCCGTCAGTCTTTCGCGTGGCTATGTGCAATTGGGTATGTCCCACTCTTCAGTAAAGCTCTTTGACGGCAACTTGAATTACTGTGTATGTGCCGCTAGGTATGCGCATACTTCGCGGCGGCGCCGCCAGAAGGCGCAGCATGTCTAGAGAGAAAGCGTGAGAGGAGGAGCCCGGTTGAAGTATGCACGCCTCATGTACATGTCGGGTTACGGCTATTCGCACACTCGGATAATCAAATGTAGATTAGTTTTTGCCCGTTTTTGCTTAATTTCCTTTTTAGAAAAACGTTACATTTTCGCGAGTCATTTCGTTTCTCGATGTGTGGTCTATCCCCCTTGCCCGTATGTGTCGCGCGTAAAGGAATCAACACCGACGAGCTATCGCAACATTCGAGCACACATTCCAGCGGGTTGGAAGCAACTAAACCAAACCGGCTACAATGTTTACCCGAACGTTGCGATAATATAAGCTGTAGCATCCGCCATAAACATTCAGAGGTTGCCGTCGAGGAATTAAGCTATAGAACATCTTTTATGGATAGAGACTTCAAGTTTCTTTTGTCCGGTTCGTAAGATACACGTTGGCAATGAGAGCGTTGAACGGCATTTGTAGTACTCCGTAAGCGTATATTTCTTTTTCTTGGGCCAAAGGAGGACAAATGTTCAGGTCGGCGATTCAGAGCTGTCGACCGACCGACGTTTTGCAGCCGCAATTTCATTCGAACAACCGATGCGGCAGATATCGGCGCTCCGCGTTCGCGCTTATACTTCTTCCCTTTCGTTGCGGACGAAGGAACGCAGGTTAACGGGAGCGGCGCACGCTTCGGAGCTCGGTAATTGGCGGTCGAAGAATGCGCCCGCGAGCCTTCCGCGATGCAGTTCCTCTGGGAGGGTGCCGCTGTATAGATTTTGTGTACCTAATTGCCCCCCCTCTGACTCTTCAGAG